>NC_092010.1:4408832-4561332 GCF_044704955.1 Pristiophorus japonicus
GGACAGAGAGTGGAGAGCACCAGTTCCCTCTGTCACAGGAGAGAGAGTGGAGAGCACCAGTTCCCACTGTCACAGGACACTGAGTGGAGAGCACCAGTTCCCACTGTCACAGGACAGAGAGTGGAGAGCACCAGTTCCCACTGTCACAGGATAGAGAGTGGAGAGCACCAGTTCCCACTGTCACAGGACAGAGAGTGGAGAGCACCAGTTCCCACTGTCACAGGACAGAGAGTGGAGAGCACCAGTTCAAACTGTCACAAGGACAGAGAGTTGAGAGCACCAGTTCAAACTGTCACAGGACAGAGAGTGGAGAGCACCAGTTCCCACTGTCACAGGACAGAGAGTGGAGAACACCAGTTCCCACTGTCACAGGACAGAGAGTGGAGAGCACCAGTTCCCAATGTCGCAGGACAGAGAGTGCAGAGCACCATTTCCCACTGTCACAGGACAGAGAGTGGAGAGCACCAGTTCCCACTGTCACAGGACAGAGATTGGAGAGCACCAGTTCCCACTGTGACAGGACAGCGAGTGGAGAGCACCAGTTCCCACTGTCACAGGACAGAGAGTGGAGAGCACCAGTTCCCACTGTCACAGGACAGAGAATGGAGAGCACCAGTTCCCATTGTCACAGGACAGAGAGTGGAGAGCACCAGTTCCCACTGTCACAGGACAGAGAGTGGAGAGCACCATTTCCCACTGTCACAGGACAGAGAGTGGAGAGCACCAGTTCCCACTGTCACAGGACAGAGAGTGAAGAGCACCAGTTCCCACTGTCACAGGACAGAGAGTGGAGAGCACCAGTTCCCACTGTCACAGGATAGAGAGCGGAGAGCACCAGTTCCCACTCTCACAGGACAGAGATTTGAGAGCGCCATTTCCCACTGTCACAGGACAGAGAGTGGAGAGCACCAGTTCCCATTGTCACAGGACAGAGAGTGGAGAGCACCAGTTCCCACTGTCACAGGACAGAGAGTGGAGAGCACCAGTTCCCACTGTGACAGGACAGGGAGTGGAGAGCACCTGTTCAAACTGTCACAGGACAGAGAGTGGAGAGCACCAGTTCCCACTGTCACAGGACAGAGACTGGAGTGCACCAGTTCCCACTGTCACAGGACAGAGAGTGGAGAGCACCAGTTCCCACTTTCACAGGACAGAGAGTGGAGAGCACCAGTTCAAACTGTCACAGGACAGAGAGTGGAGAGCACCAGTTCCCACTGTCACAGGACAGTGAGTGGAGAGCACCAGTTCCCACTGTCACAAGACAGAGAGTGGAGAGCACCAGTTCAAACTGTCACAGGACGGGAGTGTGGAGAGCACCAGTTCCCACTGTCACAGGACAGAGAGTGGAGAGCACCAGTTCCCACTGTCACAGGACAGAGAGTGGAGAGCCCCAGTTCCCACTGTCACAGGACAGGGAGTGGAGAGCACCAGCTTACACGGTCACAGGACAAAGAATGGAGAGCACCATTTCCCATTGTCACAGGACAGAGAGTGGAGAGCACCAGTTCCCACTGTCACAGGAGAGAGAGTGGAGAGCACCAGTTCCCACTGTCACAGGACACTGAGTGGAGAGCACCAGTTCCCACTGTCACAGGACAGAGAGTGGAGAGCACCAGTTCCCACTGTCACAGGATAGAGAGTGGAGAGCACCAGTTCCCACTGTCACAGGACAGAGAGTGGAGAGCACCAGTTCCCACTGTCACAGGACAGAGAGTGGAGAGCACCAGTTCAAACTGTCACAAGGACAGAGAGTTGAGAGCACCAGTTCAAACTGTCACAGGACAGAGAGTGGAGAGCACCAGTTCCCACTGTCACAGGACAGAGAGTGGAGAACACCAGTTCCCACTGTCACAGGACAGAGAATGGAGAGCACCAGTTCCCACTGTCACAGGACAGAGAGTGGAGAGCACCAGTTCCCAATGTCGCAGGACAGAGAGTGCAGAGCACCATTTCCCACTGTCACAGGACAGAGAGTGGAGAGCACCAGTTCCCACTGTCACAGGACAGAGATTGGAGAGCACCAGTTCCCACTGTGACAGGACAGCGAGTGGAGAGCACCAGTTCCCACTGTCACAGGACAGAGAGTGGAGAGCACCAGTTCCCACTGTCACAGGACAGAGAGTGGAGAGCACCAGTTCAAACTGTCTTAGGACAGAGAGTGGAGAGCACCAGTTCCCACTGTCACAGGACAGAGAGTGGAGAGCACCAGTTCAAACTGTCACAGGACGGAGAGTGGAGAGCACCAGTTCAAACTGTCACAGGACAGAGAGTGGAGTGCACCAGTTCCCACTGTCACAGGACAAAGAGTGGAGAGCACCAGTTCCCACTGTCACAGGACAGAGCGTGGAGAGCACCAGTTGCCACTGTTGCAGGACAGAGAGTGGAGAGAACCAGTTCCCACTGTTACAGGACAGAGACTGGAGAGCACCAGTTCCCACTGTCACAGGACAGAGAGTGGAGAGCACCAGTTCAAACTGTCACAGGACAGAGAGTGGAGAGCACCAGTTCCCACTGTCACAGGACAGAGAGTGGAGAGCACCAGTTCCCACTGTCACAGGACAGAGAGTGGAGAGCACCAGTTCCCACTGTCACAGGACAGAGAGTGGAGAGCACCAGTTCAAACTGTCACAGGACGGGAGAGTGGAGAGCACCAGTTCCCACTGTCACAGGACAGAGAGTGGAGAGCAACAGTTCCCACTCTCACAGGACAGAGAGTGGAGAGCACCAGTTCCCACTGTCACAGGACAGAGAGTGGAGAGCACCAGTTCAAACTGTCACAGGATGGGAGAGTGGAGAGCACCAGTTCCCACTGTCACAGGACAGAGAGTGGAGAGCACCAGTTCCCACTGTCACAGGCCAGAGAGTGGGGAGCACCAGTTCCCACTGTCACAGGACAGGGAGTGTTGAGCACCAGTTCCCACGGTCACAGGACAAAGAATGGAGAGCACCAGTTCCCACTGTCACAGGACAGAGAGTGGAGAGCACCAGTTCCCACTGTCACAAACAGAGAGTGGTGAGCACCAGTTGCCACTGTCACAGGACACTGAGTGGAGAGCTCCAGTTCCCACTGTCACAGGACAGAGAGTGGAGAGCACCAGTTCCCACTGTCACAGGATTGAGAGTGGAGAGCACCAGTTCCCACTGTCACAGGACAGAGAGTGGAGAGCACCAGTTCCCACTGTCACAGGACAGAGAGTGGAGAGCACCAGTTCAAACTGTCACAGGACAGAGAGTTGAGAGCACCAGTTCAAACTGTCACAGGACAGAGAGTGGAGAGCACCAGTTCCCACTGTCACAGGACAGAGAGTGGAGAGCACCAGTTCCCACTGTCACAGGACAGAGAGTGGAGAGCACCAGATCCCACTGTCACAGGACAGAGAGTGGAGAGCACCAGTAACCACTGTCACAGGACAGAGAGTGGAGAGCACCAGTTCACACGGTCACAGGACAGAGAGTGCAGAGCACCAGTTCCCACTGTCACAGGACAGAGAGTGGAGAGCACCAGTTCCCACTGTCACAGGACAGAGAGTGGAGAGCACCAGTTCCCAATGTCACAGGGCAGAGAGTGGAGAGCACCATTTCCCACTGTCACAGGACAGAGAGTGGCGACCACCAGTTCCCACTGTCACAGGACAGAGATTGGAGAGCACCAGTTCCCACTGTGACAGGACAGCGAGTGGAGAGCACCAGTTCCCACTGTCACAGGACAGAGAGTGGAGAGCACCAGTGCCCACTGTCACAGGACAGAGAGTGGAGAGCAGCAGTTCCCACTGTCACAGGACAGAGATTGGAGAGCACCAGTTCAAACTGTCTTAGGATAGAGAGTGGAGAGCACCAGTTCCCACTGTCACAGGACAGAGAGTGGAGAGCACCAGTTCCCACTGTCACAGGACAGAGATTGGAGAGCACCAGTTCCCACTGTCACAGGACAGAGAGTGGAGAGCACCAGTTCCCACTTTCACAGGACAGAGAGTGGAGAGCACCAGTTCAAACTGTCACAGGACAGAGAGTGGAGAGCACCAGTTCCCACTGTCACAGGACAGAGAGTGGAGAGCACCAGTTCCCACTGTCACAGGACAGAGAGTGGAGAGCACCAGCTCTAACTGTCACAGGACGGGAGAGTGGAGAGCACCAGTTCCCACTGTCACAGGACAGAGAGTGGAGAGCAACAGTTTCCACTGTCACAGGACAGAGAGTGGAGAGCACCAGTTCCCACTGTCACAGGACAGAGAGTGGAGAACACCAGTTCAAACTGTCACAGGACGGGAGAGTGGAGAGCACCAGTTCCCACTGTCACAGGACAGAGAGTGGAGAGCACCAGTTCCCACTGTCACAGGACAGAGAGTGGAGAGCCCCAGTTCCCACTGTCACAGGACAGGGAGTGGAGAGCACCAGCTCCCACGGTCACAGGACAAAGAATGGAGAGCACCAGTTCCCACTGTCACAGGACAGAGTGTGGAGAACACCAGTTCCCACTGTCACAGGACAGAGAGTGGAGAGCACCAGTTCCCACTGTCACAGGACACTGAGTGGAGAGCACCAGTTCCCACTGTCACAGGACAGAGAGTGGAGAGCACCAGTTCCCACTGCCACAGGATAGAGAGTGGAGAGCACCAGTTCCCACTGTCACAGGGCAGAGATGGAGAGCACCAGTTCCCACTGTCACAGGACAGAGAGTGGAGAGCACCAGTTCAAACTGTCACAGGACAGAGAGTTGAGAGCACCAGTTCAAACTGTCACAGGACAGAGAGTGGAGAGCACCAGTTCCCACTGTCACAGGACAGAGAGTGGAGAGCACCAGTTCCCACTGTCACAGGACAGAGAATGGAGAGCACCAGATCCCACTGTGACAGGACAGAGAGTGGAGAGCACCAGTAACCACTGCCACAGGACAGAGAATGGACAGCACCAGTGCCCACTGTCACAGGACAGAGATTGGAGAGCACCAGCTCCCACGGTCACAGGACAAAGAATGGAGAGCACCAGTTCCCACTGTCACAGGACAGAGTGTGGAGAACACCAGTTCCCACTGTCACAGGACAGAGAGTGGAGAGCACCAGTTCCCACTGTCACAGGACACTGAGTGGAGAGCACCAGTTCCCACTGTCACAGGACAGAGAGTGGAGAGCACCAGTTCCCACTGCCACAGGATAGAGAGTGGAGAGCACCAGTTCCCACTGTCACAGGGCAGAGATGGAGAGCACCAGTTCCCACTGTCACAGGACAGAGAGTGGAGAGCACCAGTTCAAACTGTCACAGGACAGAGAGTTGAGAGCACCAGTTCAAACTGTCACAGGACAGAGAGTGGAGAGCACCAGTTCCCACTGTCACAGGACAGAGAGTGGAGAGCACCAGTTCCCACTGTCACAGGACAGAGAATGGAGAGCACCAGATCCCACTGTGACAGGACAGAGAGTGGAGAGCACCAGTAACCACTGCCACAGGACAGAGAATGGACAGCACCAGTGCCCACTGTCACAGGACAGAGATTGGAGAGCACCAGTTCCCACTGTCACAGGACAGAGAGTGGAGAGCACCAGTTCCCACTGTCACAGGACAGAGAGTGGAGAGCACCAGTTGCCACTGTTGCAGGACAGAGAGTGGAGAGAACCAGTTCCCACTGTCACAGGACAGAGAGTGGAGAGCACCAGTTCCCACTGTCACAGGACAGAGAGTGGAGAGCACCAGTTCAAACTGTCACAGGACAGAGAGTGGAGAGCAACAGTTCCCACTGTCACAGGACAGAGAGTGGAGAGCACCAGTTCCCACTGTCACGGGACAGAGGGTGGAGAGCACCAGTTCCCACTGTCACAGGACAGAGAGTGGAGAGCACCAGTTCAAACTGTCACAGGACAGAGAGTGGAGAGCACCAGTTCCCACTGTCACAGGACAGAGAGTGGAGAGCACCAGTTCAAACTGTCACAGGACAGAGAGTGGAGAGCACCAGTTCAAACTGTCACAGGACAGAGAGTGGAGTGCACCAGTTCCCACTGTCACAGGACAAAGAGTGGAGAGCACCAGTTCCCACTGTCACAGGACAGAGCGTGGAGAGCACCAGTTGCCACTGTTGCAGGACAGAGAGTGGAGAGAACCAGTTCCCACTGTTACAGGACAGAGACTGGAGAGCACCAGTTCCCACTGTCACAGGACAGAGAGTGGAGAGCACCAGTTCAAACTGTCACAGGACAGAGAGTGGAGAGCACCAGTTCCCACTGTCACAGGACAGAGAGTGGAGAGCACCAGTTCCCACTGTCACAGGACAGAGAGTGGAGAGCACCAGTTCCCACTGTCACAGGACAGAGAGTGGAGAGCACCAGTTCAAACTGTCACAGGACGGGAGAGTGGAGAGCACCAGTTCCCACTGTCACAGGACAGAGAGTGGAGAGCAACAGTTCCCACTCTCACAGGACAGAGAGTGGAGAGCACCAGTTCCCACTGTCACAGGACAGAGAGTGGAGAGCACCAGTTCAAACTGTCACAGGATGGGAGAGTGGAGAGCACCAGTTCCCACTGTCACAGGACAGAGAGTGGAGAGCACCAGTTCCCACTGTCACAGGCCAGAGAGTGGGGAGCACCAGTTCCCACTGTCACAGGACAGGGAGTGGTGAGCACCAGTTCCCACGGTCACAGGACAAAGAATGGAGAGCACCAGTTCCCACTGTCACAGGACAGAGAGTGGAGAGCACCAGTTCCCACTGTCACAGGACAGAGAGTGGTGAGCACCAGTTGCCACTGTCACAGGACACTGAGTGGAGAGCTCCAGTTCCCACTGTCACAGGACAGAGAGTGGAGAGCACCAGTTCCCACTGTCACAGGATAGAGAGTGGAGAGCACCAGTTCCCACTGTCACAGGACAGAGAGTGGAGAGCACCAGTTCCCACTGTCACAGGACAGAGAGTGGAGAGCACCAGTTCAAACTGTCACAGGACAGAGAGTTGAGAGCACCAGTTCAAACTGTCACAGGACAGAGAGTGGAGAGCACCAGTTCCCACTGTCACAGGACAGAGAGTGGAGAGCACCAGTTCCCACTGTCACAGGACAGAGAGTGGAGAGCACCAGATCCCACTGTCACAGGACAGAGAGTGGAGAGCACCAGTAACCACTGTCACAGGACAGAGAGTGGAGAGCACCAGTTCCCACTGTCACAGGACAGAGAGTGGAGAGCACCAGTGCCCACTGTCACAGGACAGAGAGTGGAGATCAGCAGTTCCCACTGTCACAGGACAGAGATTGGAGAGCACCAGTTCAAACTGTCTTAGGATAGAGAGTGGAGAGCACCAGTTCCCACTGTCACAGGATAGAGAGTGGAGAGCACCAGTTCCCACTGTCACAGGACAGAGATTGGAGAGCACCAGTTCCCACTGTCACAGGACAGAGAGTGGAGAGCACCAGTTCCCACTTTCACAGGACAGAGAGTGGAGAGCACCAGTTCAAACTGTCACAGGACAGAGAGTGGAGAGCACCAGTTCCCACTGTCACAGGACAGAGAGTGGAGAGCACCAGTTCCCACTGTCACAGGACAGAGAGTGGAGAGCACCAGTTCAAACTGTCACAGGACGGGAGAGTGGAGAGCACCAGTAACCACTGCCACAGGACAGAGAATGGACAGCACCAGTGCCCACTGTCACAGGACAGAGATTGGAGAGCACCAGTTCCCACTGTCACAGGACAGAGAGTGGAGAGCACCAGTTCCCACTGTCACAGGACAGAGAGTGGAGAGCACCAGTTCCCACTGTCACAGGACAGAGAGTGGAGAGCACCAGTTCCCACTGTCACAGGACAAAGAGTGGAGAGCACCAGTTCCCACTGTCACAGGACAGAGCGTGGGGAGCACCAGTTGCCACTGTTGCAGGACAGAGAGTGGAGAGAACCACTTCCCACTGTCACAGGACAGAGAGTGGAGAGCACCAGTTCCCACTGTCACAGGACAGAGAGTGGAGAGCACCAGTTCAAACTGTCACAGGACAGAGAGTGGAGAGCAACAGTTCCCACTGTCACAGGACAGAGAGTGGAGAGCACCAGTTCCCACTGTCACGGGACAGAGGGTGGAGAGCACCAGTTCCCACTGTCACAGGACAGAGAGTGGAGAGCACCAGTTCAAACTGTCACAGGACAGAGAGTGGAGAGCACCAGTTCAAACTGTCACAGGACAGAGAGTGGAGTGCACCAGTTCCCACTGTCACAGGACAAAGAGTGGAGAGCACCAGTTCCCACTGTCACAGGACAGAGCGTGGAGAGCACCAGTTGCCACTGTTGCAGGACAGAGAGTGGAGAGAACCAGTTCCCACTGTTACAGGACAGAGACTGGAGAGCACCAGTTCCCACTGTCACAGGACAGAGAGTGGAGAGCACCAGTTCAAACTGTCACAGGACAGAGAGTGGAGAGCACCAGTTCCCACTGTCACAGGACAGAGAGTGGAGAGCACCAGTTCCCACTGTCACAGGACAGAGAGTGGAGAGCACCAGTTCCCACTGTCACAGGACAGAGAGTGGAGAGCACCAGTTCAAACTGTCACAGGACGGGAGAGTGGAGAGCACCAGTTCCCACTGTCACAGGACAGAGAGTGGAGAGCAACAGTTCCCACTCTCACAGGACAGAGAGTGGAGAGCACCAGTTCCCACTGTCACAGGACAGAGAGTGGAGAGCACCAGTTCAAACTGTCACAGGATGGGAGAGTGGAGAGCACCAGTTCCCACTGTCACAGGACAGAGAGTGGAGAGCACCAGTTCCCACTGTCACAGGCCAGAGAGTGGGGAGCACCAGTTCCCACTGTCACAGGACAGGGAGTGGTGAGCACCAGTTCCCACGGTCACAGGACAAAGAATGGAGAGCACCAGTTCCCACTGTCACAGGACAGAGAGTGGAGAGCACCAGTTCCCACTGTCACAGGACAGAGAGTGGTGAGCACCAGTTGCCACTGTCACAGGACACTGAGTGGAGAGCTCCAGTTCCCACTGTCACAGGACAGAGAGTGGAGAGCACCAGTTCCCACTGTCACAGGATAGAGAGTGGAGAGCACCAGTTCCCACTGTCACAGGACAGAGAGTGGAGAGCACCAGTTCCCACTGTCACAGGACAGAGAGTGGAGAGCACCAGTTCAAACTGTCACAGGACAGAGAGTTGAGAGCACCAGTTCAAACTGTCACAGGACAGAGAGTGGAGAGCACCAGTTCCCACTGTCACAGGACAGAGAGTGGAGAGCACCAGTTCCCACTGTCACAGGACAGAGAGTGGAGAGCACCAGATCCCACTGTCACAGGACAGAGAGTGGAGAGCACCAGTAACCACTGTCACAGGACAGAGAGTGGAGAGCACCAGTTCCCACTGTCACAGGACAGAGAGTGGAGAGCACCAGTGCCCACTGTCACAGGACAGAGAGTGGAGAGCACCAGTTCCCACTTTCACAGGACAGAGAGTGGAGAGCACCAGTTCAAACTGTCACAGGACAGAGAGTGGAGAGCACCAGTTCCCACTGTCACAGGACAGAGAGTGGAGAGCACCAGTTCCCACTTTCACAGGACAGAGAGTGGAGAGCACCAGTTCAAACTGTCACAGGACGGGAGAGTGGAGAGCACCAGTTCCCACTGTCACAGGACAGAGAGCGGAGAGCAACAGTTCCCACTGTCACAGGACAGAGAGTGGAGAGCACCAGTTCCCACTGTCACAGGACAGAGAGTGGAGAACACCAGTTCAAACTGTCACAGGACGGGAGAGTGGAGAGCACCAGTTCCCACTGTCACAGGACAGAGAGTGGAGAGCACCAGTTCCCACTGTCACAGGACAGAGAGTGGAGAGCCCCAGTTCCCACTGTCACAGGACAGGGAGTGGAGAGCACCAGCTCCCACGGTCACAGGACAAAGAATGGAGAGCACCAGTTCCCACTGTCACAGGACAGAGAGTGGAGAGCACCAGTTCCCACTGTCACAGGACAGAGAGTGGAGAGCACCAGTTCGCACTGTCACAGGACACTGAGTGGAGAGCACCAGTTCCCACTGTCACAGGACAGAGAGTGGAGAGCACCAGTTCCCACTGTCACAGGATAGAGAGTGGAGAGCACCAGTTCCCACTGTCACAGGGCAGAGATGGAGAGCACCAGTTCCCACTGTCACAGGACAGAGAGTGGAGAGCACCAGTTCAAACTGTCACAGGACAGAGAGTTGAGAGCACCAGTTCAAACTGTCACAGGACAGAGAGTGGAGAGCACCAGTTCCCACTGTCACAGGACAGAGAGTGGAGAGCACCAGTTCCCACTGTCACAGGACAGAGAATGGAGAGCACCAGATCCCACTGTCACAGGACAGAGAGTGGAGAGCACCAGTAACCACTGCCACAGGACAGAGAGTGGACAGCACCAGTTCACACTGTCACAGGACAGAGATTGGAGAGCACCAGTTCCCACTGTCACAGGACAGAGAGTGGAGAGCACCAGTTCCCACTGTCACAGGACAGAGAGTGGAGAGCACCAGTTCCCACTGTCACAGGACAGAGAGTGGAGAGCACCCGTTCAAACTGTCAGAGGACAGAGAGTGGAGAGCACCAGTTCCCACTGTCACAGGACAAAGAGTGGAGAGCACCAGTTCCCACTGTCACAGGACAGAGCGTGGGGAGCACCAGTTGCCACTGTTGCAGAACAGAGACTGGAGAGAACCAGTTCCCACTGTCACAGGACAGAGAGTGGAGAGCACCAGTTCCCACTGTCACAGGACAGAGAGTGGAGAGCACCAGTTCAAACTGTCACAGGACAGAGAGTGGAGAGCAACAGTTCCCACTGTCACAGGACAGAGAGTGGAGAGCACCAGTTCCCACTGTCACGGGACAGAGGGTGGAGAGCACCAGTTCCCACTGTCACAGGACAGAGAGTGGAGAGCACCAGTTCAAACTGTCACAGGACGGGAGAGTGGAGAGCACCAGTTCCCAATGTCACAGGACAGAGAGTGGAGAGCAACAGTTCCCACTGTCACAGGACAGAGAGTGGAGAGCACCAGTTCCCACTGTCACAGGACAGAGAGTGGAGAGCACCAGTTCCCACTGTCACAGGACAGAGAGTGGAGAGCACCAGTTCCCACTGTCAGAGGACAGAGAGTGGAGAGCACCAGTTCCCACTGTCACAGGACAGAGATTGGAGAGCACCAGTTCCCACTGTCACAGGACAGAGATTGGAGAGCACCAGTTCCCACTTTCACAGGACAGAGAGTGGAGAGCACCAGTTCAAACTGTCACAGGACAGAGAGTGGAGAGCACCAGTTCCCACTGTCACAGGACAGAGAGTGGAGAGCACCAGTTCCCACTGTCACAGGACAGAGAGTGGAGAGCACCAGTTCCCACTGTCACAGGACAGAGAGTGGAGAGCACCAGTTCCCAATGTCGCAGGACAGAGAGTGCAGAGCACCATTTCCCACTGTCACAGGACAGAGAGTGGAGAGCACCAGTTCCCACTGTCACAGGACAGAGATTGGAGAGCACCAGTTCCCACTGTGACAGGACAGCGAGTGGAGAGCACCAGTTCCCAGTGTCACAGGACAGAGAGTGGAGAGCACCAGTTCCCACTGTCACAGGACAGAGAGTGGAGAGCACCAGTTCAAACTGTCTTAGGACAGAGAGTGGAGAGCACCAGTTCCCACTGTCACAGGACAGAGAGTGGAGAGCACCAGTTCCCACTGTCACAGGACACTGAGTGGAGAGCACCAGTTCCCACTGTCACAGGACAGAGAGTGGAGAGCACCAGTTCAAACTGTCACAGGACGGGAGAGTGGAGAGCCCCAGTTCCCACTGTCACAGGACAGGGGGTGGAGAGCACCAGCTCCCACGGTCACAGGACAAAGAATGGAGAGCACCAGTTCCCACTGTCACAGGACAGAGAGTGGAGAGCACCAGTTCCCACTGTCACAGGACAGAGAGTGGAGAGCACCAGTTCCCACTGTCACAGGACACTGAGTGGAGAGCACCAGTTCCCACTGTCACAGGACAGAGAGTGGAGAGCACCAGTTCCCACTGTCACAGGATAGAGAGTGGAGAGCACCAGTTCCCACTGTCACAGGGCAGAGATGGAGAGCACCAGTTCCCACTGTCACAGGACAGAGAGTGGAGAGCACCAGTTCAAACTGTCACAGGACAGAGAATGGAGAGCACCAGATCCCACTGTCACAGGACAGAGAGTGGAGAGCACCAGTAACCACTGCCACAGGACAGAGAGTGGACAGCACCAGTTCACACTGTCACAGGACAGAGATTGGAGAGCACCAGTTCCCACTGTCACAGGACAGAGAGTGGAGAGCACCAGTTCCCACTGTCACAGGACAGAGAGTGGAGAGCACCAGTTCCCACTGTCATAGGACAGAGAGTGGAGAGCACCAGTTCAAACTGTCAGAGGACAGAGAGTGGAGAGCACCAGTTCCCACTGTCACAGGACAAAGAGTGGAGAGCACCAGTTCCCACTGTCACAGGACAGAGCGTGGGGAGCACCAGTTGCCACTGTTGCAGGACAGAGAGTGGAGAGAACCAGTTCCCACTGTCACAGGACAGAGAGTGGAGAGCACCAGTTCCCACTGTCACAGGACAGAGAGTGGAGAGCACCAGTTCAAACTGTCACAGGACAGAGAGTGGAGAGCAACAGTTCCCACTGTCACAGGACAGAGAGTGGAGAGCACCAGTTCCCACTGTCACGGGACAGAGGGTGGAGAGCACCAGTTCCCACTGTCACAGGACAGAGAGTGGAGAGCACCAGTTCAAACTGTCACAGGACGGGAGAGTGGAGAACACCAGTTCCCAATGTCACAGGACAGAGAGTGGAGAGCAACAGTTCCCACTGTCACAGGACAGAGAGTGGAGAGCACCAGTTCCCACTGTCACAGGACAGAGAGTGGAGAGCACCAGTTCCCACTGTCACAGGACAGAGAGTGGAGAGCACCAGTTCCCACTGTCACAGGAAAGAGAGTGGAGAGCACCAGTTCCCACTGTCACAGGACAGAGATTGGAGAGCACCAGTTCCCACTGTCACAGGACAGAGATTGGAGAGCACCAGTTCCCACTTTCACAGGACAGAGAGTGGAGAGCACCAGTTCAAACTGTCACAGGACAGAGAGTGGAGAGCACCAGTTCCCACTGTCACAGGACAGAGAGTGGAGAGCACCAGTTCCCACTGTCACAGGACAGAGAGTGGAGAGCACCAGTTCCCACTGTCACAGGACAGAGAGTGGAGAGCACCAGTTCCCAATGTCGCAGGACAGAGAGTGCAGAGCACCATTTCCCACTGTCACAGGACAGAGAGTGGAGAGCACCAGTTCCCACTGTCACAGGACAGAGATTGGAGAGCACCAGTTCCCACTGTGACAGGACAGCGAGTGGAGAGCACCAGTTCCCACTGTCACAGGACAGAGAGTGGAGAGCACCAGTTCCCACTGTCACAGGACAGAGAGTGGAGAGCACCAGTTCAAACTGTCTTAGGACAGAGAGTGGAGAGCATCAGTTCCCACTGTCACAGGACAGAGAGTGGAGAGCACCAGTTCCCACTGTCACAGGACAGAGATTGGAGAGCACCAGTTCCCACTTTCACAGGACAGAGAGTGGAGAGCACCAGTTCCCACTGTCACAGGACAGAGAGTGGAGAGCACCAGTTCCCACTGTCACAGGACAGAGAGTGGAGAGCACCAGTTCAAACTGTCACAGGACGGGAGAGTGGAGAGCACCAGTTCCCATTGTCACAGGACAGAGAGTGGAGAGCAACAGTTCCCACTGTCACAGGACAGAGAGTGGAGAGCACCAGTTCCCACTGTCACAGGACAGAGAGTGGAGAGCACCAGTTCAAACTGTCACAGGACGGGAGAGTGGAGAGCACCAGTTCCCACTGTCACAGGACAGAGAGTGGAGAGCACCAGTTCCCACTGTCACAGGACAGAGAGTGGAGAGCCCCAGTTCCCACTGTCACAGGACAGGGAGTGGAGAGCACCAGCTCCCACGGTCACAGGACAAAGAATGGAGAGCACCAGTTCCCACTGTCACAGGACAGAGAGTGGAGAGCACCATTTCCCACTGTCAGAGGACGGAGAGTGGAGAGCACCAGTTCCCACTGTCACAGGACACTGAGTGGAGAGCACCAGTTCCCACTGTCACAGGACAGAGAGTGGAGAGCACCAGTTCTCACTGTCACAGGATAGAGAGTGGAGAGCACCAGTTCCCACTGTCACAGGGCAGAGAGTGGAAAGCACCAGTTCCCACTGTCACAGGACAGAGAGTGGAGAGCACCAGTTCAAACTGTCACAGGACAGAGAGTTGAGAGCACCAGTTCAAACTGTCACAGGACAGAGAGTGGAGAGCACCAGTTCCCACTGTCACAGGACAGAGAATGGAGAGCACCAGATCCCACTGTCACAGGACAGAGAGTGGAGAGCACCAGTAACCACTGCCACAGGACAGAGCGTGGACAGCACCAGTTCACACTGTCACAGGACAGAGATTGGAGAGCACCAGTTCCCACTGTCACAGGACTGAGAGTGGAGAGCACCATTTCCCACTGTCACAGGACAGAAAGTGGAGAGCACGAGTTCCCACTGTCACAGGACAGTGAGTGGAGAGCACCAGTTCAAACTGTCAGAGGACAGAGAGTGGAGAGCACCAGTTCCCACTGTCAAAGGACAGATCGTGGAGAGCAGCAGTTCCCACTGTCACAGGACAGAGTGGAGAGCACCAGTTCAAACTGTCACAGGACAGAGAGTGGAGAGCACCAGTTCAAACTGTCACAGGACAGAGAGTGGAGAGCACCAGTTCCCACTGTCACAGGACAGAGAGTGGAGAGCACCAGTTCCCACTGTCACAGGACAGAGAGTGGAGAGCACCAGTTCAAACTGTCACAGGATGGGAGAGTGGAGAGCACCAGTTCCCACTGTCACAGGACAGAGAGTGGAGAGCACCAGTTCCCACTGTCACAGGCCAGAGAGTGGAGAGCACCAGTTCCCACTGTCACAGGACAGGGAGTGGTGAGCACCAGTTCCCACGGTCACAGGACAAAGAATGGAGTGCACCAGTTCCCACTGTCACAGGACAGAGAGTGGAGAGCACCAATTCCCACTGTCACAGGACAGAGACTGGAGAGCACCAGTTCACACTGTCACAGGACAGAGAGTGGAGAGCACCAGTTCCCACTGTCACAGGACAGAGAGTGGAGAGCACCAGTTCCCACTGTGACAGGACAGAGAGTGGAGAGCACCAGTTCAAACTGTCACAGGACAGAGAGTGGAGATCACCAGTTCCCACTGTCACAGGGCAGAGAGTGGTGAGCACCATTTCCCACTGTCACAGGACAGAGAGTGGAGAGCACCAGTTCCCACTGTTACAGGACAGAGAGTGGAGAGCACCATTTCAAACTGTCACAGGACGGGAAAGTGGAGAGCACCAGTTCCCACTGTCACAGGACAGAGAGTGGAGAGCACCAGTTCCCACTGTCACAGGACAGAGAATGGAGAGCACCAGTTCCCATTGTCACAGGACAGAGAGTGGAGAGCACCAGTTCCCACTGTCACAGGACAGAGAGTGGAGAGCACCATTTCCCACTGTCACAGGACAGAGAGTGGAGAGCACCAGTTCCCACTGTCACAGGACAGAGAGTGAATAGCACCAGTTCCCACTGTCACAGGACAGAGAGTGGAGAGCACCAGTTCCCACTGTCACAGGATAGAGAGTGGAGGGCACCAGTTCCCACTCTCACAGGACAGAGATTTGAGAGCGCCATTTCACACTTTCACAGGACAGAGAGTGGAGAGCACCAGTTCCCACTGTCACAGGACAGAGAGTGGAGAGCACCAGTTCCCACTGTCACAGGACAGAGAGTGGAGAGCACCAGTTCCCACTGTGACAGGACAGGGAGTGGAGAGCACCAGTTCAAACTGTCACAGGACAGAGAGTGGAGAGCACCAGTTCCCACTGTCACAGGACAGAGACTGGAGTGCACCAGTTCCCACTGTCACAGGACAGAGAGTGGAGAGCACCAGTTCCCACTTTCACAGGACAGAGAGTGGAGAGCACCAGTTCAAACTGTCACAGGACAGAGAGTGAAGAGCACCAGTTCCCACTGTCACAGGACAGAGAGTGGAGAGCACCAGTTCAAACTGTCACAGGACAGAGAGTTGAGAGCACCAGTTCAAACTGTCACAGGACAGAGAGTGGAGAGCACCAGTTCCCACTGTCACAGGACAGAGAGTGGAGAGCACCAGTTCCCACTGTCACAGGACAGAGAGTGGAGAGCACCAGTTCAAACTGTCAGAGGACAGAGAGTGGAGAGCACCAGTTCCCACTGTCACAGGACAAAGAGTGGAGAGCACCAGTTCCCACTGTCACAGGACAGAGCGTGGGGAGCACCAGTTGCCACTGTTGCAGGACAGAGAGTGGAGAGAACCAGTTCCCACTGTCACAGGACAGAGAGTGGAGAGCACCAGTTCCCACTGTCACAGGACAGAGAGTGGAGAGCACCAGTTCAAACTGTCACAGGACAGAGAGTGGAGAGCAACAGTTCCCACTGTCACAGGACAGAGAGTGGAGAGCACCAGTTCCCACTGTCACGGGACAGAGGGTGGAGAGCACCAGTTCCCACTGTCACAGGACAGAGAGTGGAGAGCACCAGTTCAAACTGTCACAGGACGGGAGAGTGGAGAACACCAGTTCCCAATGTCACAGGACAGAGAGTGGAGAGCAACAGTTCCCACTGTCACAGGACAGAGAGTGGAGAGCACCAGTTCCCACTGTCACAGGACAGAGAGTGGAGAGCACCAGTTCCCACTGTCACAGGACAGAGAGTGGAGAGCACCAGTTCCCACTGTCACAGGAAAGAGAGTGGAGAGCACCAGTTCCCACTGTCACAGGACAGAGATTGGAGAGCACCAGTTCCCACTGTCACAGGACAGAGATTGGAGAGCACCAGTTCCCACTTTCACAGGACAGAGAGTGGAGAGCACCAGTTCAAACTGTCACAGGACAGAGAGTGGAGAGCACCAGTTCCCACTGTCACAGGACAGAGAGTGGAGAGCACCAGTTCCCACTGTCACAGGACAGAGAGTGGAGAGCACCAGTTCCCACTGTCACAGGACAGAGAGTGGAGAGCACCAGTTCCCAATGTCGCAGGACAGAGAGTGCAGAGCACCATTTCCCACTGTCACAGGACAGAGAGTGGAGAGCACCAGTTCCCACTGTCACAGGACAGAGATTGGAGAGCACCAGTTCCCACTGTGACAGGACAGCGAGTGGAGAGCACCAGTTCCCACTGTCACAGGACAGAGAGTGGAGAGCACCAGTTCCCACTGTCACAGGACAGAGAGTGGAGAGCACCAGTTCAAACTGTCTTAGGACAGAGAGTGGAGAGCATCAGTTCCCACTGTCACAGGACAGAGAGTGGAGAGCACCAGTTCCCACTGTCACAGGACAGAGATTGGAGAGCACCAGTTCCCACTTTCACAGGACAGAGAGTGGAGAGCACCAGTTCCCACTGTCACAGGACAGAGAGTGGAGAGCACCAGTTCCCACTGTCACAGGACAGAGAGTGGAGAGCACCAGTTCAAACTGTCACAGGACGGGAGAGTGGAGAGCACCAGTTCCCATTGTCACAGGACAGAGCGTGGAGAGCAACAGTTCCCACTGTCACAGGACAGAGAGTGGAGAGCACCAGTTCCCACTGTCACAGGACAGAGAGTGGAGAGCACCAGTTCAAACTGTCACAGGACGGGAGAGTGGAGAGCACCAGTTCCCACTGTCACAGGACAGAGAGTGGAGAGCACCAGTTCCCACTGTCACAGGACAGAGAGTGGAGAGCCCCAGTTCCCACTGTCACAGGACAGGGAGTGGAGAGCACCAGCTCCCACTGTCACAGGACAAAGAATGGAGAGCACCAGTTCCCACTGTCACAGGACAGAGAGTGGAGAGCACCAGTTCCCACTGTCAGAGGACGGAGAGTGGAGAGCACCAGTTCCCACTGTCACAGGACACTGAGTGGAGAGCACCAGTTCCCACTGTCACAGGACAGAGAGTGGAGAGCACCAGTTCCCACTGTCACAGGATAGAGAGTGGAGAGCACCAGTTCCCACTGTCACAGGGCAGAGAGTGGAAAGCACCAGTTCCCACTGTCACAGGACAGAGAGTGGAGAGCACCAGTTCAAACTGTCACAGGACAGAGAGTTGAGAGCACCAGTTCAAACTGTCACAGGACAGAGAGTGGAGAGCACCAGTTCCCACTGTCACAGGACAGAGAATGGAGAGCACCAGATCCCACTGTCACAGGACAGAGAGTGGAGAGCACCAGTAACCACTGCCACAGGACAGAGCGTGGACAGCACCAGTTCACACTGTCACAGGACGGGAGAGTGGAGAGCACCAGTTCCCACTGTCACAGGACTGAGAGTGGAGAGCACCATTTTCCACTGTCACAGGACAGAAAGTGGAGAGCACGAGTTCCCACTGTCACAGGACAGTGAGTGGAGAGCACCAGTTCAAACTGTCAGAGGACAGAGAGTGGAGAGCACCAGTTCCCACTGTCAAAGGACAGATCGTGGAGAGCAGCAGTTCCCACTGTCACGGGACAGAGTGGAGAGCACCAGTTCAAACTGTCACAGGACAGAGAGTGGAGAGCACCAGTTCAAACTGTCACAGGACAGAGAGTGGAGAGCACCAGTTCCCACTGTCACAGGACAGAGAGTGGAGAGCACCAGTTCCCACTGTCACAGGACAGAGAGTGGAGAGCACCAGTTCAAACTGTCACAGGATGGGAGAGTGGAGAGCACCAGTTCCCACTGTCACAGGACAGAGAGTGGAGAGCACCAGTTCCCACTGTCACAGGCCAGAGAGTGGAGAGCACCAGTTCCCACTGTCACAGGACAGGGAGTGGTGAGCACCAGTTCCCACGGTCACAGGACAAAGAATGGAGTGCACCAGTTCCCACTGTCACAGGACAGAGAGTGGAGAGCACCAATTCCCACTGTCACAGGACAGAGACTGGAGAGCACCAGTTCACACTGTCACAGGACAGAGAGTGGAGAGCACCAGTTCCCACTGTCACAGGTCAGAGAGTGGAGAGCACCAGTTCCCACTGTGACAGGACAGAGAGTGGAGAGCACCAGTTCAAACTGTCACAGGACAGAGAGTGGAGATCACCAGTTCCCACTGTCACAGGGCAGAGAGTGGTGAGCATCATTTCCCACTGTCACAGGACAGAGAGTGGAGAGCACCAGTTCCCACTGTTACAGGACAGAGAGTGGAGAGCACCATTTCAAACTGTCACAGGACGGGAAAGTGGAGAGCACCAGTTCCCACTGTCACAGGACAGAGAGTGGAGAGCACCAGTTCCCACTGTCACAGGACAGAGAATGGAGAGCACCAGTTCCCATTGTCACAGGACAGAGAGTGGAGAGCACCAGTTCCCACTGTCACAGGACAGAGAGTGGAGAGCACCATTTCCCACTGTCACAGGACAGAGAGTGGAGAGCACCAGTTCCCACTGTCACAGGACAGAGAGTGAATAGCACCAGTTCCCACTGTCACAGGACAGAGAGTGGAGAGCACCAGTTCCCACTGTCACAGGATAGAGAGTGGAGAGCACCAGTTCCCACTCTCACAGGACAGAGATTTGAGAGCGCCATTTCACACTGTCACAGGACTGAGAGTGGAGAGCACCAGTTCCCACTGTCACAGGACAGAGAGTGGAGAGCACCAGTTCCCACTGTCACAGGACAGAGAGTGGAGAGCACCAGTTCCCACTGTGACAGGACAGGGAGTGGAGAGCACCAGTTCAAACTGTCACAGGACAGAGAGTGGAGAGCACCAGTTCCCACTGTCACAGGACAGAGACTGGAGTGCACCAGTTCCCACTGTCACAGGACAGAGAGTGGAGAGCACCAGTTCCCACTTTCACAGGACAGAGAGTGGAGAGCACCAGTTCAAACTGTCACAGGACAGAGAGTGAAGAGCACCAGTTCCCACTGTCACAGGACAGAGAGTGGAGAGCACCAGTTCAAACTGTCACAGGACAGAGAGTTGAGAGCACCAGTTCAAACTGTCACAGGACAGAGAGTGGAGAGCACCAGTTCCCACTGTCACAGGACAGAGAGTGGAGAGCACCAATTCCCACTGTCACAGGACAGAGAATGGAGAGCAGCAGATCCCACTGTCACAGGACAGAGAGTGGAGAGCATCAGTAACCACTGCCACAGGACAGAGAGTGGAGAGCACCAGTTCACACTGTCACAGGACAGAGATTGGAGAGCACCAGTTCAAACTGTCACAGGACAGAGAGTGGAGAGCACCAGTTCAAACTGTCACAGGACAGAGAGTGGAGAGCACCAGTTCCCACTGTCACAGGACAAAGAGTGGAGAGCACCAGTTCCCACTGTCACAGGACAGAGCGTGGAGAGCACCAGTTGCCACTGTTGCAGGACAGAGAGTGGAGAGAACCAGTTCCCACTGTTACAGGACAGAGACTGGAGAGCACCAGTTCCCACTGTCACAGGACAGAGATTGGAGAGCACCAGTTCAAACTGTCACAGGACAGAGAGTGGAGAGCACCAGTTCCCACTGTCACAGGACAGAGAGTGGAGAGCACCAGTTCCCACTGTCACAGGACAGAGAGTGGAGAGCACCAGTTCCCACTGTCACAGGACAGAGAGTGGAGAGCACCAGTTCAAACTGTCACAGGACGGGAGAGTGGAGAGCACCAGTTCCCACTGTCACAGGACAGAGAGTGGAGAGCAACAGTTCCCACTCTCACAGGACAGAGAGTGGAGAGCACCAGTTCCCACTGTCACAGGACAGAGAGTGGAGAGCACCAGTTCAAACTGTCACAGGATGGGAGAGTGGAGAGCACCAGTTCCCACTGTCACAGGACAGAGAGTGGAGAGCACCAGTTCCCACTGTCACAGGCCAGAGAGTGGAGAGCACCAGTTCCCACTGTCACAGGACAGGGAGTGGTGAGCACCAGTTCCCACGGTCACAGGACAAAGAATGGAGAGCACCAGTTCCCACTGTCACAGGACAGAGAGTGGAGAGCACCAGTTCCCACTGTCACAGGACAGAGAGTGGAGAGCACCAGTTGCCACTGTCACAGGACACTGAGTGGAGAGCTCCAGTTCCCACTGTCACAGGACAGAGAGTGGAGAGCACCAGTTCCCACTGTCACAGGATAGAGAGTGGAGAGCACCAGTTCCCACTGTCACAGGACAGAGAGTGGAGAGCACCAGTTCCCACTGTCACAGGACAGAGAGTGGAGAGCACCAGTTCAAACTGTCACAGGACAGAGAGTGGAGAGCACCAGTTCAAACTGTCACAGGACAGAGAGTGGAGAGCACCAGTTCCCACTGTCACAGGACAGAGAGTGGAGAGCACCAGTTCCCACTGTCACAGGACAGAGAGTGGAGAGCACCAGATCCCACTGTCACAGGACAGAGAGTGGAGAGCACCAGTAACCACTGTCACAGGACAGAGAGTGGAGAGCACCAGTTCACACTGTCACAGGACAGAGAGTGGGGAGCACCAGTTCCCACTGTCACAGGACAGAGAGTGGAGAGCACCAGTTCCCACTGTCACAGGACAGAGACTGGAGAGCACCAGTTCCCACTGTCACAGGACGGGAGAGTGGAGAGCACCAGTTCCCACTGTCACAGGACAGAGATTGGAGAGCAACAGTTCCCACTGTCACAGGACAGAGAGTGGAGAGCACCAGTTCCCACTGTCACAGGACAGAGAGTGGAGAGCACCAGTTCAAACTGTCACAGGACGGGAGAGTGGAGAGCACCAGTTCCCACTGTCACAGGACAGAGAGTGGAGAGCACCAGTTCCCACTGTCACAGGACAGAGAGTGGAGAGCCCCAGTTCCCACTGTCACAGGACATGGAGTGGAGAGCACCAGCTCCCACGGTCATAGGACAAAGAATGGAGAGCACCAGTTCCCACTGTCACAGGACAGAGAGTGGAGAGCACCAGTTCAAACTGTCACAGGATGGGAGAGTGGAGAGCACCAGTTCCCACTGTCACAGGACAGAGAGTGGAGAGCACCAGTTCCCACTGTCACAGGCCAGAGAGTGGAGAGCACCAGTTCCCACTGTCACAGGACAGGGAGTGGTGAGCACCAGTTCCCACGGTCACAGGACAAAGAATGGAGAGCACCAGTTCCCACTGTCACAGGACAGAGAGTGGAGAGCACCAGTTCCCACTGTCACAGGACAGAGAGTGGAGAGCACCAGTTGCCACTGTCACAGGACACTGAGTGGAGAGCTCCAGTTCCCACTGTCACAGGACAGAGAGTGGAGAGCACCAGTTCCCACTGTCACAGGATAGAGAGTGGTGAGCACCAGTTCCCACTGTCAGAGGACAGAGAGTGGAGAGCACCAGTTCCCACTGTTACAGGACAGAGACTGGAGAGCACCAGTTCCCACTGTCACAGGACAGAGATTGGAGAGCACCAGTTCAAACTGTCACAGGACAGAGAGTGGAGAGCACCAGTTCCCACTGTCACAGGACAGAGAGTGGAGAGCACCAGTTCCCACTGTCACAGGACAGAGAGTGGAGAGCACCAGTTCCCACTGTCACAGGACAGAGAGTGGAGAGCACCAGTTCAAACTGTCACAGGACGGGAGAGTGGAGAGCACCAGTTCCCACTGTCACAGGACAGAGACTGGAGAGCAACAGTTCCCACTCTCACAGGACAGAGAGTGGAGAGCACCAGTTCCCACTGTCACAGGACAGAGAGTGGAGAGCACCAGTTCAAACTGTCACAGGATGGGAGAGTGGAGAGCACCAGTTCCCACTGTCACAGGACAGAGAGTGGAGAGCACCAGTTCCCACTGTCACAGGCCAGAGAGTGGAGAGCACCAGTTCCCACTGTCACAGGACAGGGAGTGGTGAGCACCAGTTCCCACGGTCACAGGACAAAGAATGGAGAGCACCAGTTCCCACTGTCACAGGACAGAGAGTGGAGAGCACCAGTTCCCACTGTCACAGGACAGAGAGTGGAGAGCACCAGTTGCCACTGTCACAGGACACTGAGTGGAGAGCTCCAGTTCCCACTGTCACAGGACAGAGAGTGGAGAGCACCAGTTCCCACTGTCACAGGATAGAGAGTGGAGAGCACCAGTTCCCACTGTCACAGGACAGAGAGTGGAGAGCACCAGTTCCCACTGTCACAGGACAGAGAGTGGAGAGCACCAGTTCAAACTGTCACAGGACAGAGAGTGGAGAGCACCAGTTCAAACTGTCACAGGACAGAGAGTGGAGAGCACCAGTTCCCACTGTCACAGGACAGAGAGTGGAGAGCACCAGTTCCCACTGTCACAGGACAGAGAGTGGAGAGCACCAGATCCCACTGTCACAGGACAGAGAGTGGAGAGCACCAGTAACCACTGTCACAGGACAGAGAGTGGAGAGCACCAGTTCACACTGTCACAGGACAGAGAGTGGGGAGCACCAGTTCCCACTGTCACAGGACAGAGAGTGGAGAGCACCAGTTCCCACTGTCACAGGACAGAGACTGGAGAGCACCAGTTCCCACTGTCACAGGACGGGAGAGTGGAGAGCACCAGTTCCCACTGTCACAGGACAGAGATTGGAGAGCAACAGTTCCCACTGTCACAGGACAGAGAGTGGAGAGCACCAGTTCCCACTGTCACAGGACAGAGAGTGGAGAGCACCAGTTCAAACTGTCACAGGACGGGAGAGTGGAGAGCACCAGTTCCCACTGTCACAGGACAGAGAGTGGAGAGCACCAGTTCCCACTGTCACAGGACAGAGAGTGGAGAGCCCCAGTCCCCACGGTCACAGGACAAAGAATGGAGAGCACCAGTTCCCACTGTCACAGGACAGAGAGTGGAGAGCACCAGTTCAAACTGTCACAGGATGGGAGAGTGGAGAGCACCAGTTCCCACTGTCACAGGACAGAGAGTGGAGAGCACCAGTTCCCACTGTCACAGGCCAGAGAGTGGAGAGCACCAGTTCCCACTGTCACAGGACAGGGAGTGGTGAGCACCAGTTCCCACGGTCACAGGACAAAGAATGGAGAGCACCAGTTCCCACTGTCACAGGACAGAGAGTGGAGAGCACCAGTTCCCACTGTCACAGGACAGAGAGTGGAGAGCACCAGTTGCCACTGTCACAGGACACTGAGTGGAGAGCTCCAGTTCCCACTGTCACAGGACAGAGAGTGGAGAGCACCAGTTCCCACTGTCACAGGATAGAGAGTGGTGAGCACCAGTTCCCACTGTCACAGGACAGAGAGTGGAGAGCACCAGTTCCCACTGTCACAGGACAGAGAGTGGAGAGCACCAGTTCAAACTGTCACAGGACAGAGAGTGGAGAGCACCAGTTCAAACTGTCACAGGACAGAGAGTGGAGAGCACCATTTCCCACTGTCACAGGACAGAGAGTGGAGAGCACCAGTTCCCACTGTCACAGGACAGAGAGTGGAGAGCACCAGATCCCACTGTCACAGGTCAGAGAGTGGAGAGCACCAGTAACCACTGTCACAGGACAGAGAGTGGAGAGCACCAGTTCACACTGTCACAGGACAGAGAGTGGGGAGCACCAGTTCCCACTGTCACAGGACAGAGAGTGGAGAGCACCAGTTCCCACTGTCACAGGACAGAGACTGGAGAGCACCAGTTCCCACTGTCACAGGACAGAGAGTGGAGAGCACCAGTTCCCAATGTCACAGGACAGAGAGTGGAGAGCACCATTTCCCACTGTCACAGGACAGAGAGTGGAGAGCACCAGTTCCCACTGTCACAGGACAGAGATTGGAGAGCACCAGTTCCCACTGTGACAGGACAGCGAGTGGAGAGCACCAGTTCCCACTGTCACAGGACAGAGAGTGGAGAGCACCAGTTCCCACTGTCACAGGACAGAGAGTGGAGAGCAGCAGTTCCCACTGTCACAGGGCAGAGAGTGGAGAGCACCAGTTCAAACTGTCTTAGGACAGAGAGTGGAGAGCACCAGTTCCCACTGTCACAGGACAGAGAGTGGAGAGCACCAGTTCCCACTGTCACAGGACAGAGATTGGAGAGCACCAGTTCCCACTGTCACAGGACAGAGAGTGGAGAGCACCAGTTCCCACTTTCACAGGACAGAGAGTGGAGAGCACCAGTTCAAACTGTCACAGGACAGAGAGTGGAGAGCACCAGTTCCCACTGTCACAGGACAGAGAGTGGAGAGCACCAGTTCCCACTGTCACAGGACAGAGAGTGGAGAGCACCAGTTCAAACTGTCACAGGACGGGAGAGTGGAGAGCACCAGTTCCCACTGTCACAGGACAGAGAGTGGAGAGCAACAGTTCCCACTCTCACAGGACAGAGAGTGGAGAGCACCAGTTCCCACTGTCACAGGACAGAGAGTGGAGAGCACCAGTTCAAACTGTCACAGGATGGGAGAGTGGAGAGCACCAGTTCCCACTGTCACAGGACAGAGAGTGGAGAGCACCAGTTCCCACTGTCACAGGCCAGAGAGTGGAGAGCACCAGTTCCCACTGTCACAGGACAGGGAGTGGTGAGCACCAGTTCCCACGGTCACAGGACAAAGAATGGAGAGCACCAGTTCCCACTGTCACAGGACAGAGAGTGGAGAGCACCAGTTCCCACTGTCACAGGACAGAGAGTGGAGAGCACCAGTTGCCACTGTCACAGGACACTGAGTGGAGAGCTCCAGTTCCCACTGTCACAGGACAGAGAGTGGAGAGCACCAGTTCCAACTGTCACAGGATAGAGAGTGGAGAGCACCAGTTCCCACTGTCACAGGACAGAGAGTGGAGAGCACCAGTTCCCACTGTCACAGGACAGAGAATGGAGAGCACCAGTTCAAACTGTCACAGGACAGAGAGTGGAGAGCACCAGTTCAAACTGTCACAGGACAGAGAGTGGAGAGCACCAGTTCCCACTGTCACAGGACAGAGAGTGGAGAGCACCAGTTCCCACTGTCACAGGACAGAGAGTGGAGAGCACCAGATCCCACTGTCACAGGACAGAGAGTGGAGAGCACCAGTAACCACTGTCACAGGACAGAGAGTGGAGAGCACCAGTTCACACTGTCACAGGACAGAGAGTGGGGAGCACCAGTTCCCACTGTCACAGGACAGAGAGTGGAGAGCACCAGTTCCCACTGTCACAGGACAGAGACTGGAGAGCACCAGTTCCCACTGTCACAGGACGGGAGAGTGGAGAGCACCAGTTCCCACTGTCACAGGACAGAGATTGGAGAGCAACAGTTCCCACTGTCACAGGACAGAGAGTGGAGAGCACCAGTTCCCACTGTCACAGGACAGAGAGTGGAGAGCACCAGTTCAAACTGTCACAGGACGGGAGAGTGGAGAGCACCAGTTCCCACTGTCACAGGACAGAGAGTGGAGAGCACCAGTTCCCACTGTCACAGGACAGAGAGTGGAGAGCCCCAGTTCCCACGGTCACAGGACAAAGAATGGAGAGCACCAGTTCCCACTGTCACAGGACAGAGAGTGGAGAGCACCAGTTCAAACTGTCACAGGATGGGAGAGTGGAGAGCACCAGTTCCCACTGTCACAGGACAGAGAGTGGAGAGCACCAGTTCCCACTGTCACAGGCCAGAGAGTGGAGAGCACCAGTTCCCACTGTCACAGGACAGGGAGTGGTGAGCACCAGTTCCCACGGTCACAGGACAAAGAATGGAGAGCACCAGTTCCCACTGTCATAGGACAGAGAGTGGAGAGCACCAGTTCCCACTGTCACAGGACAGAGAGTGGAGAGCACCAGTTGCCACTGTCACAGGACACTGAGTGGAGAGCTCCAGTTCCCACTGTCACAGGACAGAGAGTGGAGAGCACCAGTTCCCACTGTCACAGGATAGAGAGTGGTGAGCACCAGTTCCCACTGTCACAGGACAGAGAGTGGAGAGCACCAGTTCCCACTGTCACAGGACAGAGAGTGGAGAGCACCAGTTCAAACTGTCACAGGACAGAGAGTGGAGAGCACCAGTTCAAACTGTCACAGGACAGAGAGTGGAGAGCACCATTTCCCACTGTCACAGGACAGAGAGTGGAGAGCACCAGTTCCCACTGTCACAGGACAGAGAGTGGAGAGCACCAGATCCCACTGTCACAGGTCAGAGAGTGGAGAGCACCAGTAACCACTGTCACAGGACAGAGAGTGGAGAGCACCAGTTCACACTGTCACAGGACAGAGAGTGGGGAGCACCAGTTCCCACTGTCACAGGACAGAGAGTGGAGAGCACCAGTTCCCACTGTCACAGGACAGAGACTGGAGAGCACCAGTTCCCACTGTCACAGGACAGAGAGTGGAGAGCACCAGTTCCCAATGTCACAGGACAGAGAGTGGAGAGCACCATTTCCCACTGTCACAGGACAGAGAGTGGAGAGCACCAGTTCCCACTGTCACAGGACAGAGATTGGAGAGCACCACTTCCCACTGTGACAGGACAGCGAGTGGAGAGCACCAGTTCCCACTGTCACAGGACAGAGAGTGGAGAGCACCAGTTCCCACTGTCACAGGACAGAGAGTGGAGAGCAGCAGTTCCCACTGTCACAGGGCAGAGAGTGGAGAGCACCAGTTCAAACTGTCTTAGGACAGAGAGTGGAGAGCACCAGTTCCCACTGTCACAGGACAGAGAGTGGAGAGCACCAGTTCCCACTGTCACAGGACAGAGATTGGAGAGCACCAGTTCCCACTGTCACAGGACAGAGAGTGGAGAGCACCAGTTCCCACTTTCACAGGACAGAGAGTGGAGAGCACCAGTTCAAACTGTCACAGGACAGAGAGTGGAGAGCACCAGTTCCCACTGTCACAGGACAGAGAGTGGAGAGCACCAGTTCCCACTGTCACAGGACAGAGAGTGGAGAGCACCAGTTCAAACTGTCACAGGACGGGAGAGTGGAGAGCACCAGTTCCCACTGTCACAGGACAGAGAGTGGAGAGCACCAGTTCCCACTGTCACAGGACAGAGAGTGGAGAGCACCAGTTCAAACTGTCACAGGACGGGAGAGTGGAGAGCACCAGTTCCCACTGTCACAGGACAGAGAGTGGAGAGCACCAGTTCCCACTGTCACAGGACAGAGAGTGGAGAGCCCCAGTTCCCACTGTCACAGGACAGGGAGTGGAGAGCACCAGCTCCACGGTCACAGGACAAAGAATGGAGAGCACCAGTTCCCACTGTCACAGGACAGAGAGTGGAGAGCACCAGTTCCCACTGTCACAGGACAGAGAGTGGAGAGCACCAGTTCCCACTGTCACAGGACACTGAGTGGAGAGCACCAGTTCCCACTGTCACAGGACAGAGAGTGGAGAGCACCAGTTCCCACTGTCACAGGATAGAGAGTGGAGAGCACCAGTTCCCACTGTCACAGGGCAGAGATGGAGAGCACCAGTTCCCACTGTCACAGGACAGAGAGTGGAGAGCACCAGTTCAAACTGTCACAGGACAGAGAGTTGAGAGCACCAGTTCAAACTGTCACAGGACAGAGAGTGGAGAGCACCAGTTCCCACTGTCACAGGACAGAGAGTGGAGAGCACCAGTTCCCACTGTCACAGGACAGAGAATGGAGAGCACCAGATCCCACTGTCACAGGACAGAGAGTGGAGATCACCAGTAACCACTGCCTCAGGACAGAGAGTGGACAGCACCAGTTCACACTGTCACAGGACAGAGATTGGAGAGCACCAGTTCCCACTGTCACAGGACAGAGAGTAGAGAGCACCAGTTCCCACTGTCACAGGACAGAGAGTGGAGAGCACCAGTTCCCACTGTCACAGGACAGAGAGTGGAGAGCACCAGTTCAAACTGTCAGAGGACAGAGAGTGGAGAGCACCAGTTCCCACTGTCACAGGACAAAGAGTGGAGAGCACCAGTTCCCACTGTCACATGACAGAGCGTGGGGAGCACCAGTTGCCACTGTTGCAGGACAGAGAGTGGAGAGAACCAGTTCCCACTGTCACAGGACAGAGAGTGGAGAGCACCAGTTCCCACTGTCACAGGACAGAGAGTGGAGAGCAGCAGTTCAAACTGTCACAGGACAGAGAGTGGAGAGCAACAGTTCCCACTGTCACAGGACAGAGAGTGGAGAGCACCAGTTCCCACTGTCACAGGACAGAGGGTGGAGAGCACCAGTTCCCACTGTCACAGGACAGAGAGTGGAGAGCACCAGTTCAAACTGTCACAGGACGGGAGAGTGGAGAGCACCAGTTCCCAATGTCACAGGACAGAGAGTGGAGAGCAACAGTTCCCACTGTCACAGGACAGAGAGTAGAGAGCACCAGTTCCCACTGTCACAGGACAGAGAGTGGAGAGCACCAGTTCCCACTGTGACAGGACAGCGAGTGGAGAGCACCAGTTCCCACTGTCACAGGACAGAGAGTGGAGAGCACCAGTTCCCACTTTCACAGGACAGAGAGTGGAGAGCACCAGTTCAAACTTTCACAGGAAAGAGAGTGGAGAGCACCAGTTCCCACTGTCACAGGACAGAGAGTGGAGAGCACCAGTTCCCACTGTCACAGGACAGAGAGTGGAGAGCACCAGTTCAAACTGTCACAGGACGGGAGAGTGGAGAGCACCAGTTCCCACTGTCACAGGACTGAGAGTGGAGAGCAACAGTTCCCACTGTCACAGGACAGAGAGTGGAGAGCACCAGTTCCCACTGTCACAGAACAGAGAGTGGAGAGCACCAGTTCAAACTGTCACAGGACAGAGAATGGAGAGCACCAGTAACCACTGTCACAGGACAGAGAGTGGAGAGCACCAGTTCCCACTGTCACAGGACAGAGAGTGGAGAGCACCAGTTGCCACTGTCACAGGACACTGAGTGGAGAGCTCCAGTTCCCACTGTCACAGGACAGAGAGTGGAGAGCACCAGTTCCCACTGTCACAGGATAGAGAGTGGAGATCACCAGTTCCCACTGTCACAGGACAGAGAGTGGAGAGCACCAGTTCCCACTGTCACAGGACAGAGAGTGGAGAGCACCAGTTCAAACTGTCACAGGACAGAGAGTGGAGAGCACCAGTTCAAACTGTCACAGGACAGAGAGTGGAGAGCACCAGTTCCCACTGTCACAGGACAGAGAGTGGAGAGCACCAGTTCCCACTGTCACAGGACAGAGAGTGGAGAGCACCAGATCCCACTGTCACAGGACAGAGAGTGGAGAGCACCAGTAACCACTGTCACAGGACAGAGAGTGGAGAGCACCAGTTCACACTGTCACAGGACAGAGAGTGGGGAGCACCAGTTCCCACTGTCACAGGACAGAGAGTGGAGAGCACCAGTTCCCACTGTCACAGGACAGAGACTGGAGAGCACCAGTTCCCACTGTCACAGGACGGGAGAGTGGAGAGCACCAGTTCCCACTGTCACAGGACAGAGATTGGAGAGCAACAGTTCCCACTGTCACAGGACAGAGAGTGGAGAGCACCAGTTCCCACTGTCACAGGACAGAGAGTGGAGAGCACCAGTTCAAACTGTCACAGGACGGGAGAGTGGAGAGCACCAGTTCCCACTGTCACAGGACAGAGAGTGGAGAGCACCAGTTCCCACTGTCACAGGACAGAGAGTGGAGAGCCCCAGTTCCCACTGTCACAGGACAGGGAGTGGAGAGCACCAGCTCCCACGGTCACAGGACAGAGAGTGGAGAGCACCAGTTCCCACTGTCACAGGACAGAGAGTGGAGAGCACCAGTTCAAACTGTCACAGGATGGGAGAGTGGAGAGCACCAGTTCCCACTGTCACAGGACAGAGAGTGGAGAGCACCAGTTCCCACTGTCACAGGCCAGAGAGTGGAGAGCACCAGTTCCCACTGTCACAGGACAGGGAGTGGTGAGCACCAGTTCCCACGGTCACAGGACAAAGAATGGAGAGCACCAGTTCCCACTGTCACAGGACAGAGAGTGGAGAGCACCAGTTCCCACTGTCACAGGACAGAGAGTGGAGAGCACCAGTTGCCACTGTCACAGGACACTGAGTGGAGAGCTCTAGTTCCCACTGTCACAGGACAGAGAGTGGAGAGCACCAGTTCCCACTGTCACAGGATAGAGAGTGGTGAGCACCAGTTCCCACTGTCACAGGACAGAGAGTGGAGAGCACCAGTTCCCACTGTCACAGGACAGAGAGTGGAGAGCACCAGTTCAAACTGTCACAGGACAGAGAGTGGAGAGCACCAGTTCAAACTGTCACAGGACAGAGAGTGGAGAGCACCAGTTCCCACTGTCACAGGACAGAGAGTGGAGAGCACCAGTTTTTACTGTCACAGGACAGAGAGTGGAGAGCACCAGATCCCACTGTCACAGGACAGAGAGTGGAGAGCACCAGTAACCACTGTCACAGGACAGAGAGTGGAGAGCACCAGTTCACACTGTCACAGGACAGAGAGTGGGGAGCACCAGTTCCCACTGTCACAGGACAGAGAGTGGAGAGCAGCAGTTCCCACTGTCACAGGACAGAGACTGGAGAGCACCAGTTCCCACTGTCACAGGACAGAGAGTGGAGAGCACCAGTTCCCAATGTCACAGGACAGAGAGTGGAGAGCACCATTTCCCACTGTCACAGGACAGAGAGTGGAGAGCACCAGTTCCCACTGTCACAGGACAGAGATTGGAGAGCACCAGTTCCCACTGTGACAGGACAGCGAGTGGAGAGCACCAGTTCCCACTGTCACAGGACAGAGAGTGGAGAGCACCAGTTCCCACTGTCACAGGACAGAGAGTGGAGAGCAGCAGTTCCCACTGTCACAGGGCAGAGAGTGGAGAGCACCAGTTCAAACTGTCTTAGGACAGAGAGTGGAGAGCACCAGTTCCCACTGTCACAGGACAGAGAGTGGAGAGCACCAGTTCCCACTGTCACAGGACAGAGATTGGAGAGCACCAGTTCCCACTGTCACAGGACAGAGAGTGGAGAGCACCAGTTCCCACTTTCACAGGACAGAGAGTGGAGAGCACCAGTTCAAACTGTCACAGGACAGAGAGTGGAGAGCACCAGTTCCCACTGTCACAGGACAGAGAGTGGAGAGCACCAGTTCCCACTGTCACAGGACAGAGAGTGGAGAGCACCAGTTCAAACTGTCACAGGACAGGAGAGTGGAGAGCACCAGTTCCCACTGTCACAGGACAGAGAGTGGAGAGCAACAGTTCCCACTGTCACAGGACAGAGAGTGGAGAGCACCAGTTCCCACTGTCACAGGACAGAGAGTGGAGAGCACCAGTTCAAACTGTCACAGGACGGGAGAGTGGAGAGCACCAGTTCCCACTGTCACAGGACAGAGAGTGGAGAGCACCAGTTCCCACTGTCACAGGACAGAGAGTGGAGAGCCCCAGTTCCCACTGTCACAGGACAGGGAGTGGAGAGCACCAGCTCCACGGTCACAGGACAAAGAATGGAGAGCACCAGTTCCCACTGTCACAGGACAGAGAGTGGAGAGCACCAGTTCCCACTGTCACAGGACAGAGAGTGGAGAGCACCAGTTCCCACTGTCACAGGACACTGAGTGGAGAGCACCAGTTCCCACTGTCACAGGACTGAGAGTGGAGAGCACCAGTTCCCACTGTCACAGGATAGAGAGTGGAGAGCACCAGTTCCCACTGTCACAGGGCAGAGATGGAGAGCACCAGTTCCCACTGTCACAGGACAGAGAGTGGAGAGCACCAGTTCAAACTGTCACAGGACAGAGAGTTGAGAGCACCAGTTCAAACTGTCACAGGACAGAGAGTGGAGAGCACCAGTTCCCACTGTCACAGGACAGAGAGTGGAGAGCACCAGTTCCCACTGTCACAGGACAGAGAATGGAGAGCACCAGATCCCACTGTCACAGGACAGAGAGTGGAGATCACCAGTAACCACTGCCTCAGGACAGAGAGTGGACAGCACCAGTTCACACTGTCACAGGACAGAGATTGGAGAGCACCAGTTCCCACTGTCACAGGACAGAGAGTAGAGAGCACCAGTTCCCACTGTCACAGGACAGAGAGTGGAGAGCACCAGTTCCCACTGTCACAGGACAGAGAGTGGAGAGCACCAGTTCAAACTGTCAGAGGACAGAGAGTGGAGAGCACCAGTTCCCACTGTCACAGGACAAAGAGTGGAGAGCACCAGTTCCCACTGTCACATGACAGAGAGTGGAGAGCACCAGTTCAAACTGTCACAGGACAGGAGAGTGGAGAGCACCAGTTCCCACTGTCACAGGACAGAGAGTGGAGAGCAACAGTTCCCACTGTCACAGGACAGAGAGTGGAGAGCACCAGTTCCCACTGTCACAGGACAGAGAGTGGAGAGCACCAGTTCAAACTGTCACAGGACGGGAGAGTGGAGAGCACCAGTTCCCACTGTCACAGGACAGAGAGTGGAGAGCACCAGTTCCCACTGTCACAGGACAGAGAGTGGAGAGCCCCAGTTCCCACTGTCACAGGACAGGGAGTGGAGAGCACCAGCTCCACGGTCACAGGACAAAGAATGGAGAGCACCAGTTCCCACTGTCACAGGACAGAGAGTGGAGAGCACCAGTTCCCACTGTCACAGGACAGAGAGTGGAGAGCACCAGTTCCCACTGTCACAGGACACTGAGTGGAGAGCACCAGTTCCCACTGTCACAGGACAGAGAGTGGAGAGCACCAGTTCCCACTGTCACAGGATAGAGAGTGGAGAGCACCAGTTCCCACTGTCACAGGGCAGAGATGGAGAGCACCAGTTCCCACTGTCACAGGACAGAGAGTGGAGAGCACCAGTTCAAACTGTCACAGGACAGAGAGTTGAGAGCACCAGTTCAAACTGTCACAGGACAGAGAGTGGAGAGCACCAGTTCCCACTGTCACAGGACAGAGAGTGGAGAGCACCAGTTCCCACTGTCACAGGACAGAGAATGGAGAGCACCAGATCCCACTGTCACAGGACAGAGAGTGGAGATCACCAGTAACCACTGCCTCAGGACAGAGAGTGGACAGCACCAGTTCACACTGTCACAGGACAGAGATTGGAGAGCACCAGTTCCCACTGTCACAGGACAGAGAGTAGAGAGCACCAGTTCCCACTGTCACAGGACAGAGAGTGGAGAGCACCAGTTCCCACTGTCACAGGACAGAGAGTGGAGAGCACCAGTTCAAACTGTCAGAGGACAGAGAGTGGAGAGCACCAGTTCCCACTGTCACAGGACAAAGAGTGGAGAGCACCAGTTCCCACTGTCACATGACAGAGCGTGGGGAGCACCAGTTGCCACTGTTGCAGGACAGAGAGTGGAGAGAACCAGTTCCCACTGTCACAGGACAGAGAGTGGAGAGCACCAGTTCCCAATGTCACAGGACAGAGAGTGGAGAGCAACAGTTCCCACTGTCACAGGACAGAGAGTAGAGAGCACCAGTTCCCACTGTCACAGGACAGAGAGTGGAGAGCACCAGTTCCCACTGTCACAGGACAGAGAGTGGAGAGCACCAGTTCAAACTTTCACAGGAAAGAGAGTGGAGAGCACCAGTTCCCACTGTCACAGGACAGAGAGTGGAGAGCACCAGTTCAAACTGTCACAGGACGGGAGAGTGGAGAGCACCAGTTCCCACTGTCACAGGACAGAGAGTGGAGAGCAACAGTTCCCACTGTCACAGGACAGAGAGTGGAGAGCACCAGTTCCCACTGTCACAGAACAGAGAGTGGAGAGCACCAGTTCAAACTGTCACAGGACGGGAGAGTGGAGAGCACAGTTCCCACTGTCACAGGACAGAGAGTGGAGAGCACCAGTTCCCACTGTCACAGGACAGAGAGTGGAGAGCCCCAGTTCCCACTGTCACAGGACAGGGAGTGGAGAGCACCAGCTCCCACGGTCACAGGACAAAGAATGGAGAGCACCAGTTCCCACTGTCACAGGACAGAGATTGGAGAGCACCAGTTCCCACTGTGACAGGACAACGAGTGGAGAGCACCAGTTCCCACTGTCACAGGACAGAGAGTGGAGAGCACCAGTTCCCACTGTCACAGGACAGAGAGTGGAGAGCAGCAGTTCCCACTGTCACAGGACAGAGAGTGGAGAGCACCAGTTCAAACTGTCTTAGGACAGAGAGTGGAGAGCACCAGTTCCCACTGTCACAGGACAGAGAGTGGAGAGCACCAGTTCCCACTGTCACAGGACAGAGATTGGAGAGCACCAGTTCCCACTGTCACAGGACAGAGAGTGGAGAGCACCAGTTCCCACTTTCACAGGACAGAGAGTGGAGAGCACCAGTTCAAACTGTCACAGGACAGAGAGTGGAGAGCACCAGTTCCCACTGTCACAGGACAGAGAGTGGAGAGCACCAGTTCCCACTGTCACAGGACAGAGAGTGGAGAGCACCAGTTCAAACTGTCACAGGACGGGAGAGTGGAGAGCACCAGTTCCCATTGTCACAGGACAGAGAGTGGAGAGCAACAGTTCCCACTGTCACAGGACAGAGAGTGGAGAGCACCAGTTCCCACTGTCACAGGACAGAGAGTGGAGAGCACCAGTTCAAACTGTCACAGGACGGGAGAGTGGAGAGCACCAGTTCCCACTGTCACAGGACAGAGAGTGGAGAGCACCAGTTCCCACTGTCACAGGACAGAGAGTGGAGAGCCCCAGTTCCCACTGTCACAGGACAGGGAGTGGAGAGCACCAGCTCCCACGGTCACAGGACAAAGAATGGAGAGCACCAGTTCCCACTGTCACAGGACAGAGAGTGGAGAGCACCAGTTCCCACTGTCACAGGACAGAGAGTGGAGAGCACCAGTTCCCACTGTCACAGGACATTGAGTGGAGAGCACCAGTTCCCACTGTCACAGGACAGAGAGTGGAGAGCACCAGTTCCCACTGTCACAGGATAGAGAGTGGAGAGCACCAGTTCCCACTGTCACAGGGCAGAGATGGAGAGCACCAGTTCCCACTGTCACAGGACAGAGAGTGGAGAGCACCAGTTCAAACTGTCACAGGACAGAGAGTTGAGAGCACCAGTTCAAACTGTCACAGGACAGAGAGTGGAGAGCACCAGTTCCCACTGTCACAGGACAGAGAATGGAGAGCACCAGATCCCACTGTCACAGGACAGAGAGTGGAGAGCACCAGTAACCACTGCCTCAGGACAGAGAGTGGACAGCACCAGTTCACACTGTCACAGGACAGAGATTGGAGAGCACCAGTTCCCACTGTCACAGGACAGAGAGTAGAGAGCACCAGTTCCCACTGTCACAGGACAGAGAGTGGAGAGCACCAGTTCCCACTGTCACAGGACAGAGAGTGGAGAGCACCAGTTCAAACTGTCAGAGGACAGAGAGTGGAGAGCACCAGTTCCCACTGTCACAGGACAGAGAGTGGAGAGCACCAGTTCAAACTGTCACAGGACAGAGAGTGGAGAGCACCAGTTCCCACTGTCACAGGACAGAGAGTGGAGAGCACCAGTTCCCACTGTCACAGGACAGAGAGTGGAGAGCACCAGATCCCACTGTCACAGGACAGAGAGTGGAGAGCACCAGTAACCACTGTCACAGGACAGAGAGTGGAGAGCACCAGTTCACACTGTCACAGGACAGAGAGTGGGGAGCACCAGTTCCCACTGTCACAGGACAGAGAGTGGAGAGCACCAGTTCCCACTGTCACAGGACAGAGACTGGAGAGCACCAGTTCCCACTGTCACAGGACAGAGAGTGGAGAGCACCAGTTCCCAATGTCACAGGACAGAGAGTGGAGAGCACCATTTCCCACTGTCACAGGACAGAGAGTGGAGAGCACCAGTTCCCACTGTCACAGGACAGAGATTGGAGAGCACCAGTTCCCACTGTGACAGGACAGCGAGTGGAGAGCACCAGTTCCCACTGTCACAGGACAGAGAGTGGAGAGCACCAGTTCCCACTGTCACAGGACAGAGAGTGGAGAGCAGCAGTTCCCACTGTCACAGGACAGAGAGTGGAGAGCACCAGTTCAAACTGTCTTAGGACAGAGAGTGGAGAGCACCAGTTCCCACTGTCACAGGACAGAGAGTGGAGAGCACCAGTTCCCACTGTCACAGGACAGAGAGTGGAGAGCACCAGTTCCCACTTTCACAGGACAGAGAGTGGAGAGCACCAGTTCAAACTGTCACAGGACAGAGAGTGGAGAGCACCAGTTCCCACTGTCACAGGACAGAGAGTGGAGAGCACCAGTTCCCACTGTCACAGGACAGAGAGTGGAGAGCACCAGTTCAAACTGTCACAGGACGGGAGAGTGGAGAGCACCAGTTCCCACTGTCACAGGACAGAGAGTGGAGAGCAACAGTTCCCACTGTCACAGGACAGAGAGTGGAGAGCACCAGTTCCCACTGTCACAGGACAGAGAGTGGAGAGCACCAGTTCAAACTGTCACAGGACGGGAGAGTGGAGAGCACCAGTTCCCACTGTCACAGGACAGAGAGTGGAGAGCACCAGTTCCCACTGTCACAGGACAGAGAGTGGAGAGCCCCAGTTCCCACTGTCACAGGACAGGGAGTGGAGAGCACCAGCTCCACGGTCACAGGACAAAGAATGGAGAGCACCAGTTCCCACTGTCACAGGACAGAGAGTGGAGAGCACCAGTTCAAACTGTCTTAGGACAGAGAGTGGAGAGCACCAGTTCCCACTTTCACAGGACAGAGAGTGGAGAGCACCAGTTCAAACTGTCACAGGACAGAGAGTGGAGAGCACCAGTTCCCACTGTCACAGGACAGAGAGTGGAGAGCACCAGTTCCCACTGTCACAGGACAGAGAGTGGAGAGCACCAGTTCAAACTGTCACAGGACGGGAGAGTGGAGAGCACCAGTTCCCACTGTCACAGGACAGAGAGTGGAGAGCAACAGTTCCCACTCTCACAGGACAGAGAGTGGAGAGCACCAGTTCCCACTGTCACAGGACAGAGAGTGGAGAGCACCAGTTCAAACTGTCACAGGATGGGAGAGTGGAGAGCACCAGTTCCCACTGTCACAGGACAGAGAGTGGAGAGCACCAGTTCCCACTGTCACAGGCCAGAGAGTGGAGAGCACCAGTTCCCACTGTCACAGGACAGGGAGTGGTGAGCACCAGTTCCCACGGTCACAGGACAAAGAATGGAGAGCACCAGTTCCCACTGTCACAGGACAGAGAGTGGAGAGCACCAGTTCCCACTGTCACAGGACAGAGAGTGGAGAGCACCAGTTGCCACTGTCACAGGACACTGAGTGGAGAGCTCCAGTTCCCACTGTCACAGGACAGAGAGTGGAGAGCACCAGTTCCCACTGTCACAGGATAGAGAGTGGAGAGCACCAGTTCCCACTGTCACAGGACAGAGAGTGGAGAGCACCAGTTCCCACTGTCACAGGACAGAGAATGGAGAGCACCAGTTCAAACTGTCACAGGACAGAGAGTGGAGAGCACCAGTTCAAACTGTCACAGGACAGAGAGTGGAGAGCACCAGTTCCCACTGTCACAGGACAGAGAGTGGAGAGCACCAGTTCCCACTGTCACAGGACAGAGAGTGGAGAGCACCAGATCCCACTGTCACAGGACAGAGAGTGGAGAGCACCAGTAACCACTGTCACAGGACAGAGAGTGGAGAGCACCAGTTCACACTGTCACAGGACAGAGAGTGGGGAGCACCAGTTCCCACTGTCACAGGACAGAGAGTGGAGAGCACCAGTTCCCACTGTCACAGGACAGAGACTGGAGAGCACCAGTTCCCACTGTCACAGGACGGGAGAGTGGAGAGCACCAGTTCCCACTGTCACAGGACAGAGATTGGAGAGCAACAGTTCCCACTGTCACAGGACAGAGAGTGGAGAGCACCAGTTCCCACTGTCACAGGACAGAGAGTGGAGAGCACCAGTTCAAACTGTCACAGGACGGGAGAGTGGAGAGCACCAGTTCCCACTGTCACAGGACAGAGAGTGGAGAGCACCAGTTCCCACTGTCACAGGACAGAGAGTGGAGAGCCCCAGTTCCCACGGTCACAGGACAAAGAATGGAGAGCACCAGTTCCCACTGTCACAGGACAGAGAGTGGAGAGCACCAGTTCAAACTGTCACAGGATGGGAGAGTGGAGAGCACCAGTTCCCACTGTCACAGGACAGAGAGTGGAGAGCACCAGTTCCCACTGTCACAGGCCAGAGAGTGGAGAGCACCAGTTCCCACTGTCACAGGACAGGGAGTGGTGAGCACCAGTTCCCACGGTCACAGGACAAAGAATGGAGAGCACCAGTTCCCACTGTCACAGGACAGAGAGTGGAGAGCACCAGTTCCCACTGTCACAGGACAGAGAGTGGAGAGCACCAGTTGCCACTGTCACAGGACACTGAGTGGAGAGCTCCAGTTCCCACTGTCACAGGACAGAGAGTGGAGAGCACCAGTTCCCACTGTCACAGGATAGAGAGTGGTGAGCACCAGTTCCCACTGTCACAGGACAGAGAGTGGAGAGCACCAGTTCCCACTGTCACAGGACAGAGAGTGGAGAGCACCAGTTCAAACTGTCACAGGACAGAGAGTGGAGAGCACCAGTTCAAACTGTCACAGGACAGAGAGTGGAGAGCACCATTTCCCACTGTCACAGGACAGAGAGTGGAGAGCACCAGTTCCCACTGTCACAGGACAGAGAGTGGAGAGCACCAGATCCCACTGTCACAGGTCAGAGAGTGGAGAGCACCAGTAACCACTGTCACAGGACAGAGAGTGGAGAGCACCAGTTCACACTGTCACAGGACAGAGAGTGGGGAGCACCAGTTCCCACTGTCACAGGACAGAGAGTGGAGAGCACCAGTTCCCACTGTCACAGGACAGAGACTGGAGAGCACCAGTTCCCACTGTCACAGGACAGAGAGTGGAGAGCACCAGTTCCCAATGTCACAGGACAGAGAGTGGAGAGCACCATTTCCCACTGTCACAGGACAGAGAGTGGAGAGCACCAGTTCCCACTGTCACAGGACAGAGATTGGAGAGCACCAGTTCCCACTGTGACAGGACAGCGAGTGGAGAGCACCAGTTCCCACTGTCACAGGACAGAGAGTGGAGAGCACCAGTTCCCACTGTCACAGGACAGAGAGTGGAGAGCAGCAGTTCCCACTGTCACAGGGCAGAGAGTGGAGAGCACCAGTTCAAACTGTCTTAGGACAGAGAGTGGAGAGCACCAGTTCCCACTGTCACAGGACAGAGAGTGGAGAGCACCAGTTCCCACTGTCACAGGACAGAGATTGGAGAGCACCAGTTCCCACTGTCACAGGACAGAGAGTGGAGAGCACCAGTTCCCACTTTCACAGGACAGAGAGTGGAGAGCACCAGTTCAAACTGTCACAGGACAGAGAGTGGAGAGCACCAGTTCCCACTGTCACAGGACAGAGAGTGGAGAGCACCAGTTCCCACTGTCACAGGACAGAGAGTGGAGAGCACCAGTTCAAACTGTCACAGGACGGGAGAGTGGAGAGCACCAGTTCCCACTGTCACAGGACAGAGAGTGGAGAGCAACAGTTCCCACTGTCACAGGACAGAGAGTGGAGAGCACCAGTTCCCACTGTCACAGGACAGAGAGTGGAGAGCACCAGTTCAAACTGTCACAGGACGGGAGAGTGGAGAGCACCAGTTCCCACTGTCACAGGACAGAGAGTGGAGAGCACCAGTTCCCACTGTCACAGGACAGAGAGTGGAGAGCCCCAGTTCCCACTGTCACAGGACAGGGAGTGGAGAGCACCAGCTCCACGGTCACAGGACAAAGAATGGAGAGCACCAGTTCCCACTGTCACAGGACAGAGAGTGGAGAGCACCAGTTCCCACTGTCACAGGACAGAGAGTGGAGAGCACCAGTTCCCACTGTCACAGGACACTGAGTGGAGAGCACCAGTTCCCACTGTCACAGGACAGAGAGTGGAGAGCACCAGTTCCCACTGTCACAGGATAGAGAGTGGAGAGCACCAGTTCCCACTGTCACAGGGCAGAGATGGAGAGCACCAGTTCCCACTGTCACAGGACAGAGAGTGGAGAGCACCAGTTCAAACTGTCACAGGACAGAGAGTTGAGAGCACCAGTTCAAACTGTCACAGGACAGAGAGTGGAGAGCACCAGTTCCCACTGTCACAGGACAGAGAGTGGAGAGCACCAGTTCCCACTGTCACAGGACAGAGAATGGAGAGCACCAGATCCCACTGTCACAGGACAGAGAGTGGAGATCACCAGTAACCACTGCCTCAGGACAGAGAGTGGACAGCACCAGTTCACACTGTCACAGGACAGAGATTGGAGAGCACCAGTTCCCACTGTCACAGGACAGAGAGTAGAGAGCACCAGTTCCCACTGTCACAGGACAGAGAGTGGAGAGCACCAGTTCCCACTGTCACAGGACAGAGAGTGGAGAGCACCAGTTCAAACTGTCAGAGGACAGAGAGTGGAGAGCACCAGTTCCCACTGTCACAGGACAAAGAGTGGAGAGCACCAGTTCCCACTGTCACATGACAGAGCGTGGGGAGCACCAGTTGCCACTGTTGCAGGACAGAGAGTGGAGAGAACCAGTTCCCACTGTCACAGGACAGAGAGTGGAGAGCACCAGTTCCCACTGTCACAGGACAGAGAGTGGAGAGCAGCAGTTCAAACTGTCACAGGACAGAGAGTGGAGAGCAACAGTTCCCACTGTCACAGGACAGAGAGTGGAGAGCACCAGTTCCCACTGTCACAGGACAGAGGGTGGAGAGCACCAGTTCCCACTGTCACAGGACAGAGAGTGGAGAGCACCAGTTCAAACTGTCACAGGACGGGAGAGTGGAGAGCACCAGTTCCCAATGTCACAGGACAGAGAGTGGAGAGCAACAGTTCCCACTGTCACAGGACAGAGAGTAGAGAGCACCAGTTCCCACTGTCACAGGACAGAGAGTGGAGAGCACCAGTTCCCACTGTGACAGGACAGCGAGTGGAGAGCACCAGTTCCCACTGTCACAGGACAGAGAGTGGAGAGCACCAGTTCCCACTTTCACAGGACAGAGAGTGGAGAGCACCAGTTCAAACTTTCACAGGAAAGAGAGTGGAGAGCACCAGTTCCCACTGTCACAGGACAGAGAGTGGAGAGCACCAGTTCCCACTGTCACAGGACAGAGAGTGGAGAGCACCAGTTCAAACTGTCACAGGACGGGAGAGTGGAGAGCACCAGTTCCCACTGTCACAGGACTGAGAGTGGAGAGCAACAGTTCCCACTGTCACAGGACAGAGAGTGGAGAGCACCAGTTCCCACTGTCACAGAACAGAGAGTGGAGAGCACCAGTTCAAACTGTCACAGGACAGAGAATGGAGAGCACCAGTAACCACTGTCACAGGACAGAGAGTGGAGAGCACCAGTTCCCATTGTCACAGGACAGAGAGTGGAGAGCACCAGTTGCCACTGTCACAGGACACTGAGTGGAGAGCTCCAGTTCCCACTGTCACAGGACAGAGAGTGGAGAGCACCAGTTCCCACTGTCACAGGATAGAGAGTGGAGATCACCAGTTCCCACTGTCACAGGACAGAGAGTGGAGAGCACCAGTTCCCACTGTCACAGGACAGAGAGTGGAGAGCACCAGTTCAAACTGTCACAGGACAGAGAGTGGAGAGCACCAGTTCAAACTGTCACAGGACAGAGAGTGGAGAGCACCAGTTCCCACTGTCACAGGACAGAGAGTGGAGAGCACCAGTTCCCACTGTCACAGGACAGAGAGTGGAGAGCACCAGATCCCACTGTCACAGGACAGAGAGTGGAGAGCACCAGTAACCACTGTCACAGGACAGAGAGTGGAGAGCACCAGTTCACACTGTCACAGGACAGAGAGTGGGGAGCACCAGTTCCCACTGTCACAGGACAGAGAGTGGAGAGCACCAGTTCCCACTGTCACAGGACAGAGACTGGAGAGCACCAGTTCCCACTGTCACAGGACGGGAGAGTGGAGAGCACCAGTTCCCACTGTCACAGGACAGAGATTGGAGAGCAACAGTTCCCACTGTCACAGGACAGAGAGTGGAGAGCACCAGTTCCCACTGTCACAGGACAGAGAGTGGAGAGCACCAGTTCAAACTGTCACAGGACGGGAGAGTGGAGAGCACCAGTTCCCACTGTCACAGGACAGAGAGTGGAGAGCACCAGTTCCCACTGTCACAGGACAGAGAGTGGAGAGCCCCAGTTCCCACTGTCACAGGACAGGGAGTGGAGAGCACCAGCTCCCACGGTCACAGGACAAAGAATGGAGAGCACCAGTTCCCACTGTCACAGGACAGAGAGTGGAGAGCACCAGTTCAAACTGTCACAGGATGGGAGAGTGGAGAGCACCAGTTCCCACTGTCACAGGACAGAGAGTGGAGAGCACCAGTTCCCACTGTCACAGGCCAGAGAGTGGAGAGCACCAGTTCCCACTGTCACAGGACAGGGAGTGGTGAGCACCAGTTCCCACGGTCACAGGACAAAGAATGGAGAGCACCAGTTCCCACTGTCACAGGACAGAGAGTGGAGAGCACCAGTTCCCACTGTCACAGGACAGAGAGTGGAGAGCACCAGTTGCCACTGTCACAGGACACTGAGTGGAGAGCTCTAGTTCCCACTGTCACAGGACAGAGAGTGGAGAGCACCAGTTCCCACTGTCACAGGATAGAGAGTGGTGAGCACCAGTTCCCACTGTCACAGGACAGAGAGTGGAGAGCACCAGTTCCCACTGTCACAGGACAGAGAGTGGAGAGCACCAGTTCAAACTGTCACAGGACAGAGAGTGGAGAGCACCAGTTCAAACTGTCACAGGACAGAGAGTGGAGAGCACCAGTTCCCACTGTCACAGGACAGAGAGTGGAGAGCACCAGTTTTTACTGTCACAGGACAGAGAGTGGAGAGCACCAGATCCCACTGTCACAGGACAGAGAGTGGAGAGCACCAGTAACCACTGTCACAGGACAGAGAGTGGAGAGCACCAGTTCACACTGTCACAGGACAGAGAGTGGGGAGCACCAGTTCCCACTGTCACAGGACAGAGAGTGGAGAGCAGCAGTTCCCACTGTCACAGGACAGAGACTGGAGAGCACCAGTTCCCACTGTCACAGGACAGAGAGTGGAGAGCACCAGTTCCCAATGTCACAGGACAGAGAGTGGAGAGCACCATTTCCCACTGTCACAGGACAGAGAGTGGAGAGCACCAGTTCCCACTGTCACAGGACAGAGATTGGAGAGCACCAGTTCCCACTGTGACAGGACAGCGAGTGGAGAGCACCAGTTCCCACTGTCACAGGACAGAGAGTGGAGAGCACCAGTTCCCACTGTCACAGGACAGAGAGTGGAGAGCAGCAGTTCCCACTGTCACAGGGCAGAGAGTGGAGAGCACCAGTTCAAACTGTCTTAGGACAGAGAGTGGAGAGCACCAGTTCCCACTGTCACAGGACAGAGAGTGGAGAGCACCAGTTCCCACTGTCACAGGACAGAGATTGGAGAGCACCAGTTCCCACTGTCACAGGACAGAGAGTGGAGAGCACCAGTTCCCACTTTCACAGGACAGAGAGTGGAGAGCACCAGTTCAAACTGTCACAGGACAGAGAGTGGAGAGCACCAGTTCCCACTGTCACAGGACAGAGAGTGGAGAGCACCAGTTCCCACTGTCACAGGACAGAGAGTGGAGAGCACCAGTTCAAACTGTCACAGGACAGGAGAGTGGAGAGCACCAGTTCCCACTGTCACAGGACAGAGAGTGGAGAGCAACAGTTCCCACTGTCACAGGACAGAGAGTGGAGAGCACCAGTTCCCACTGTCACAGGACAGAGAGTGGAGAGCACCAGTTCAAACTGTCACAGGACGGGAGAGTGGAGAGCACCAGTTCCCACTGTCACAGGACAGAGAGTGGAGAGCACCAGTTCCCACTGTCACAGGACAGAGAGTGGAGAGCCCCAGTTCCCACTGTCACAGGACAGGGAGTGGAGAGCACCAGCTCCACGGTCACAGGACAAAGAATGGAGAGCACCAGTTCCCACTGTCACAGGACAGAGAGTGGAGAGCACCAGTTCCCACTGTCACAGGACAGAGAGTGGAGAGCACCAGTTCCCACTGTCACAGGACACTGAGTGGAGAGCACCAGTTCCCACTGTCACAGGACTGAGAGTGGAGAGCACCAGTTCCCACTGTCACAGGATAGAGAGTGGAGAGCACCAGTTCCCACTGTCACAGGGCAGAGATGGAGAGCACCAGTTCCCACTGTCACAGGACAGAGAGTGGAGAGCACCAGTTCAAACTGTCACAGGACAGAGAGTTGAGAGCACCAGTTCAAACTGTCACAGGACAGAGAGTGGAGAGCACCAGTTCCCACTGTCACAGGACAGAGAGTGGAGAGCACCAGTTCCCACTGTCACAGGACAGAGAATGGAGAGCACCAGATCCCACTGTCACAGGACAGAGAGTGGAGATCACCAGTAACCACTGCCTCAGGACAGAGAGTGGACAGCACCAGTTCACACTGTCACAGGACAGAGATTGGAGAGCACCAGTTCCCACTGTCACAGGACAGAGAGTAGAGAGCACCAGTTCCCACTGTCACAGGACAGAGAGTGGAGAGCACCAGTTCCCACTGTCACAGGACAGAGAGTGGAGAGCACCAGTTCAAACTGTCAGAGGACAGAGAGTGGAGAGCACCAGTTCCCACTGTCACAGGACAAAGAGTGGAGAGCACCAGTTCCCACTGTCACATGACAGAGAGTGGAGAGCACCAGTTCAAACTGTCACAGGACAGGAGAGTGGAGAGCACCAGTTCCCACTGTCACAGGACAGAGAGTGGAGAGCAACAGTTCCCACTGTCACAGGACAGAGAGTGGAGAGCACCAGTTCCCACTGTCACAGGACAGAGAGTGGAGAGCACCAGTTCAAACTGTCACAGGACGGGAGAGTGGAGAGCACCAGTTCCCACTGTCACAGGACAGAGAGTGGAGAGCACCAGTTCCCACTGTCACAGGACAGAGAGTGGAGAGCCCCAGTTCCCACTGTCACAGGACAGGGAGTGGAGAGCACCAGCTCCACGGTCACAGGACAAAGAATGGAGAGCACCAGTTCCCACTGTCACAGGACAGAGAGTGGAGAGCACCAGTTCCCACTGTCACAGGACAGAGAGTGGAGAGCACCAGTTCCCACTGTCACAGGACACTGAGTGGAGAGCACCAGTTCCCACTGTCACAGGACAGAGAGTGGAGAGCACCAGTTCCCACTGTCACAGGATAGAGAGTGGAGAGCACCAGTTCCCACTGTCACAGGGCAGAGATGGAGAGCACCAGTTCCCACTGTCACAGGACAGAGAGTGGAGAGCACCAGTTCAAACTGTCACAGGACAGAGAGTTGAGAGCACCAGTTCAAACTGTCACAGGACAGAGAGTGGAGAGCACCAGTTCCCACTGTCACAGGACAGAGAGTGGAGAGCACCAGTTCCCACTGTCACAGGACAGAGAATGGAGAGCACCAGATCCCACTGTCACAGGACAGAGAGTGGAGATCACCAGTAACCACTGCCTCAGGACAGAGAGTGGACAGCACCAGTTCACACTGTCACAGGACAGAGATTGGAGAGCACCAGTTCCCACTGTCACAGGACAGAGAGTAGAGAGCACCAGTTCCCACTGTCACAGGACAGAGAGTGGAGAGCACCAGTTCCCACTGTCACAGGACAGAGAGTGGAGAGCACCAGTTCAAACTGTCAGAGGACAGAGAGTGGAGAGCACCAGTTCCCACTGTCACAGGACAAAGAGTGGAGAGCACCAGTTCCCACTGTCACATGACAGAGCGTGGGGAGCACCAGTTGCCACTGTTGCAGGACAGAGAGTGGAGAGAACCAGTTCCCACTGTCACAGGACAGAGAGTGGAGAGCACCAGTTCCCAATGTCACAGGACAGAGAGTGGAGAGCAACAGTTCCCACTGTCACAGGACAGAGAGTAGAGAGCACCAGTTCCCACTGTCACAGGACAGAGAGTGGAGAGCACCAGTTCCCACTGTGACAGGACAGCGAGTGGAGAGCACCAGTTCCCACTGTCACAGGACAGAGAGTGGAGAGCACCAGTTCCCACTTTCACAGGACAGAGAGTGGAGAGCACCAGTTCAAACTTTCACAGGAAAGAGAGTGGAGAGCACCAGTTCCCACTGTCACAGGACAGAGAGTGGAGAGCACCAGTTCAAACTGTCACAGGACGGGAGAGTGGAGAGCACCAGTTCCCACTGTCACAGGACAGAGAGTGGAGAGCAACAGTTCCCACTGTCACAGGACAGAGAGTGGAGAGCACCAGTTCCCACTGTCACAGAACAGAGAGTGGAGAGCACCAGTTCAAACTGTCACAGGACGGGAGAGTGGAGAGCACAGTTCCCACTGTCACAGGACAGAGAGTGGAGAGCACCAGTTCCCACTGTCACAGGACAGAGAGTGGAGAGCCCCAGTTCCCACTGTCACAGGACAGGGAGTGGAGAGCACCAGCTCCCACGGTCACAGGACAAAGAATGGAGAGCACCAGTTCCCACTGTCACAGGACAGAGATTGGAGAGCACCAGTTCCCACTGTGACAGGACAGCGAGTGGAGAGCACCAGTTCCCACTGTCACAGGACAGAGAGTGGAGAGCACCAGTTCCCACTGTCACAGGACAGAGACTGGAGAGCAGCAGTTCCCACTGTCACAGGACAGAGAGTGGAGAGCACCAGTTCAAACTGTCTTAGGACAGAGAGTGGAGAGCACCAGTTCCCACTGTCACAGGACAGAGAGTGGAGAGCACCAGTTCCCACTGTCACAGGACAGAGATTGGAGAGCACCAGTTCCCACTGTCACAGGACAGAGAGTGGAGAGCACCAGTTCCCACTTTCACAGGACAGAGAGTGGAGAGCACCAGTTCAAACTGTCACAGGACAGAGAGTGGAGAGCACCAGTTCCCACTGTCACAGGACAGAGAGTGGAGAGCACCAGTTCCCACTGTCACAGGACAGAGAGTGGAGAGCACCAGTTCAAACTGTCACAGGACGGGAGAGTGGAGAGCACCAGTTCCCATTGTCACAGGACAGAGAGTGGAGAGCAACAGTTCCCACTGTCACAGGACAGAGAGTGGAGAGCACCAGTTCCCACTGTCACAGGACAGAGAGTGGAGAGCACCAGTTCAAACTGTCACAGGACGGGAGAGTGGAGAGCACCAGTTCCCACTGTCACAGGACAGAGAGTGGAGAGCACCAGTTCCCACTGTCACAGGACAGAGAGTGGAGAGCCCCAGTTCCCACTGTCACAGGACAGGGAGTGGAGAGCACCAGCTCCCACGGTCACAGGACAAAGAATGGAGAGCACCAGTTCCCACTGTCACAGGACAGAGAGTGGAGAGCACCAGTTCCCACTGTCACAGGACAGAGAGTGGAGAGCACCAGTTCCCACTGTCACAGGACACTGAGTGGAGAGCACCAGTTCCCACTGTCACAGGACAGAGAGTGGAGAGCACCAGTTCCCACTGTCACAGGATAGAGAGTGGAGAGCACCAGTTCCCACTGTCACAGGGCAGAGATGGAGAGCACCAGTTCCCACTGTCACAGGACAGAGAGTGGAGAGCACCAGTTCAAACTGTCACAGGACAGAGAGTTGAGAGCACCAGTTCAAACTGTCACAGGACAGAGAGTGGAGAGCACCAGTTCCCACTGTCACAGGACAGAGAATGGAGAGCACCAGATCCCACTGTCACAGAACAGAGAGTGGAGAGCACCAGTAACCACTGCCTCAGGACAGAGAGTGGACAGCACCAGTTCACACTGTCACAGGACAGAGATTGGAGAGCACCAGTTCCCACTGTCACAGGACAGAGAGTAGAGAGCACCAGTTCCCACTGTCACAGGACAGAGAGTGGAGAGCACCAGTTCCCACTGTCACAGGACAGAGAGTGGAGAGCACCAGTTCAAACTGTCAGAGGACAGAGAGTGGAGAGCACCAGTTCCCACTGTCACAGGACAGAGAGTGGAGAGCAACAGTTCAAACTGTCACAGGACAGAGAGTGGAGAGCACCAGTTCCCACTGTCACAGGACAGAGAGTGGAGAGCACCAGTTCCCACTGTCACAGGACAGAGAGTGGAGAGCACCAGATCCCACTGTCACAGGACAGAGAGTGGAGAGCACCAGTAACCACTGTCACAGGACAGAGAGTGGAGAGCACCAGTTCACACTGTCACAGGACAGAGAGTGGGGAGCACCAGTTCCCACTGTCACAGGATAGAGAGTGGAGAGCACCAGTTCCCACTGTCACAGGACAGAGACTGGAGAGCACCAGTTCCCACTGTCACAGGACAGAGAGTGGAGAGCACCAGTTCCCAATGTCACAGGACAGAGAGTGGAGAGCACCATTTCCCACTGTCACAGGACAGAGAGTGGAGAGCACCAGTTCCCACTGTCACAGGACAGAGATTGGAGAGCACCAGTTCCCACTGTGACAGGACAGCGAGTGGAGAGCACCAGTTCCCACTGTCACAGGACAGAGAGTGGAGAGCACCAGTTCCCACTGTCACAGGACAGAGAGTGGAGAGCAGCAGTTCCCACTGTCACAGGACAGAGAGTGGAGAGCACCAGTTCAAACTGTCTTAGGACAGAGAGTGGAGAGCACCAGTTCCCACTGTCACAGGACAGAGAGTGGAGAGCACCAGTTCCCACTGTCACAGGACAGAGAGTGGAGAGCACCAGTTCCCACTTTCACAGGACAGAGAGTGGAGAGCACCAGTTCAAACTGTCACAGGACAGAGAGTGGAGAGCACCAGTTCCCACTGTCACAGGACAGAGAGTGGAGAGCACCAGTTCCCACTGTCACAGGACAGAGAGTGGAGAGCACCAGTTCAAACTGTCACAGGACGGGAGAGTGGAGAGCACCAGTTCCCACTGTCACAGGACAGAGAGTGGAGAGCAACAGTTCCCACTGTCACAGGACAGAGAGTGGAGAGCACCAGTTCCCACTGTCACAGGACAGAGAGTGGAGAGCACCAGTTCAAACTGTCACAGGACGGGAGAGTGGAGAGCACCAGTTCCCACTGTCACAGGACAGAGAGTGGAGAGCACCAGTTCCCACTGTCACAGGACAGAGAGTGGAGAGCCCCAGTTCCCACTGTCACAGGACAGGGAGTGGAGAGCACCAGCTCCACGGTCACAGGACAAAGAATGGAGAGCACCAGTTCCCACTGTCACAGGACAGAGAGTGGAGAGCACCAGTTCCCACTGTCACAGGACAGAGAGTGGAGAGCACCAGTTCCCACTGTCACAGGACACTGAGTGGAGAGCACCAGTTCCCACTGTCACAGGACAGAGAGTGGAGAGCACCAGTTCCCACTGTCACAGGATAGAGAGTGGAGAGCACCAGTTCCCACTGTCACAGGGCAGAGATGGAGAGCACCAGTTCCCACTTTCACAGGACAGAGAGTGGAGAGCACCAGTTCAAACTGTCACAGGACAGAGAGTTGAGAGCATCAGTTCAAACTGTCACAGGACAGAGAGTGGAGAGCACCAGTTCCCACTGTCACAGGACAGAGAGTGGAGAGCACCAGTTCCCACTGTCACAGGACAGAGAATGGAGAGCACCAGATCCCACTGTCACAGGACAGAGAGTGGAGAGCACCAGTAACCACTGCCTCAGGACAGAGAGTGGACAGCACCAGTTCACACTGTCACAGGACAGAGATTGGAGAGCACCAGTTCCCACTGTCACAGGACAGAGAGTAGAGAGCACCAGTTCCCACTGTCACAGGACAGAGAGTGGAGAGCACCAGTTCCCACTGTCACAGGACAGAGAGTGGAGAGCACCAGTTCAAACTGTCAGAGGACAGAGAGTGGAGAGCACCAGTTCCCACTGTCACAGGACAGAGAGTGGAGAGCACCAGTTCAAACTGTCACAGGACAGAGAGTGGAGAGCACCAGTTCCCACTGTCACAGGACAGAGAGTGGAGAGCACCAGTTCCCACTGTCACAGGACAGAGAGTGGAGAGCACCAGATCCCACTGTCACAGGACAGAGAGTGGAGAGCACCAGTAACCACTGTCACAGGACAGAGAGTGGAGAGCACCAGTTCACACTGTCACAGGACAGAGAGTGGGGAGCACCAGTTCCCACTGTCACAGGACAGAGAGTGGAGAGCACCAGTTCCCACTGTCACAGGACAGAGACTGGAGAGCACCAGTTCCCACTGTCACAGGACAGAGAGTGGAGAGCACCAGTTCCCAATGTCACAGGACAGAGAGTGGAGAGCACCATTTCCCACTGTCACAGGACAGAGAGTGGAGAGCACCAGTTCCCACTGTCACAGGACAGAGATTGGAGAGCACCAGTTCCCACTGTGACAGGACAGCGAGTGGAGAGCACCAGTTCCCACTGTCACAGGACAGAGAGTGGAGAGCACCAGTTCCCACTGTCACAGGACAGAGAGTGGAGAGCAGCAGTTCCCACTGTCAAAGGACAGAGAGTGGAGAGCACCAGTTCAAACTGTCTTAGGACAGAGAGTGGAGAGCACCAGTTCCCACTGTCACAGGACAGAGAGTGGAGAGCACCAGTTCCCACTGTCACAGGACAGAGATTGGAGAGCACCAGTTCCCACTGTCACAGGACAGAGAGTGGAGAGCACCAGTTCCCACTTTCACAGGACAGAGAGTGGAGAGCACCAGTTCAAACTGTCACAGGACAGAGAGTGGAGAGCACCAGTTCCCACTGTCACAGGACAGAGAGTGGAGAGCACCAGTTCCCACTGTCACAGGACAGAGAGTGGAGAGCACCAGTCTAAACTGTCACAGGACGGGAGAGTGGAGAGCACCAGTTCCCACTGTCACAGGACAGAGAGTGGAGAGCAACAGTTCCCACTGTCACAGGACAGAGAGTGGAGAGCACCAGTTCCCACTGTCACAGGACAGAGAGTGGAGAGCACCAGTTCAAACTGTCACAGGACGGGAGAGTGGAGAGCACCAGTTCCCACTGTCACAGGACAGAGAGTGGAGAGCACCAGTTCCCACTGTCACAGGACAGAGAGTGGAGAGCCCCAGTTCCCACTGTCACAGGACAGGGAGTGGAGAGCACCAGCTCTACGGTCACAGGACAAAGAATGGAGAGCACCAGTTCCCACTGTCACAGGACAGAGAGTGGAGAGCACCAGTTCCCACTGTCACAGGACAGAGAGTGGAGAGCACCAGTTCCCACTGTCACAGGACACTGAGTGGAGAGCACCAGTTCCCACTGTCACAGGACAGAGAGTGGAGAGCACCAGTTCCCACTGTCACAGGATAGAGAGTGGAGAGCACCAGTTCCCACTGTCACAGGGCAGAGATGGAGAGCACCAGTTCCCACTGTCACAGGACAGAGAGTGGAGAGCACCAGTTCAAACTGTCACAGGACAGAGAGTTGAGAGCACCAGTTCCCACTGTCACAGGACAGAGAGTGGAGAGCACCAGTTCCCACTGTCACAGGACAGAGAGTGGAGAGCACCAGTTCCCACTGTCACAGGACAGAGAATGGAGAGCACCAGATCCCACTGTCACAGGACAGAGAGTGGAGATCACCAGTAACCACTGCCTCAGGACAGAGAGTGGACAGCACCAGTTCACACTGTCACAGGACAGAGATTGGAGAGCACCAGTTCCCACTGTCACAGGACAGAGAGTAGAGAGCACCAGTTCCCACTGTCACAGGACAGAGAGTGGAGAGCACCAGTTCCCACTGTCACAGGACAGAGAGTGGAGAGCACCAGTTCAAACTGTCAGAGGACAGAGAGTGGAGAGCACCAGTTCCCACTGTCACAGGACAAAGAGTGGAGAGCACCAGTTCCCACTGTCACAGGACAGAGCGTGGGGAGCACCAGTTGCCACTGTTGCAGGACAGAGAGTGGAGAGAACCAGTTCCCACTGTCACAGGACAGAGAGTGGAGAGCACCAGTTCCCACTGTCACAGGACAGAGAGTGGAGAGCAGCAGTTCAAACTGTCACAGGACAGAGAGTGGAGAGCAACAGTTCCCACTGTCACAGGACAGAGAGTGGAGAGCACCAGTTCCCACTGTCACAGGACAGAGGGTGGAGAGCACCAGTTCCCACTGTCACAGGACAGAGAGTGGAGAGCACCAGTTCAAACTGTCACAGGACGGGAGAGTGGAGAGCACCAGTTCCCAATGTCACAGGACAGAGAGTGGAGAGCAACAGTTCCCACTGTCACAGGACAGAGAGTAGAGAGCACCAGTTCCCACTGTCACAGGACAGAGAGTGGAGAGCACCAGTTCCCACTGTGACAGGACAGCGAGTGGAGAGCACCAGTTCCCACTGTCACAGGACAGAGAGTGGAGAGCACCAGTTCCCACTTTCACAGGACAGAGAGTGGAGAGCACCAGTTCAAACTTTCACAGGAAAGAGAGTGGAGAGCACCAGTTCCCACTGTCACAGGACAGTGAGTGGAGAGCACCAGTTCCCACTGTCACAGGACAGAGAGTGGAGAGCACCAGTTCAAACTGTCACAGGACGGGAGAGTGGAGAGCACCAGTTCCCACTGTCACAGGACAGAGAGTGGAGAGCAACAGTTCCCACTGTCACAGGACAGAGAGTGGAGAGCACCAGTTCCCACTGTCACAGAACAGAGAGTGGAGAGCACCAGTTCAAACTGTCACAGGACGGGAGAGTGGAGAGCACAGTTCCCACTGTCACAGGACAGAGAGTGGAGAGCACCAGTTCCCACTGTCACAGGACAGAGAGTGGAGAGCCCCAGTTCCCACTGTCACAGGACAGGGAGTGGAGAGCACCAGCTCCCACGGTCACAGGACAAAGAATGGAGAGCACCAGTTCCCACTGTCACAGGACAGAGATTGGAGAGCACCAGTTCCCACTGTGACAGGACAGCGAGTGGAGAGCACCAGTTCCCACTGTCACAGGACAGAGAGTGGAGAGCACCAGTTCCCACTGTCACAGGACAGAGAGTGGAGAGCAGCAGTTCCCACTGTCACAGGACAGAGAGTGGAGAGCACCAGTTCAAACTGTCTTAGGACAGAGAGTGGAGAGCACCAGTTCAAACTGTCACAGGACAGAGAGTGGAGAGCACCAGTTCCCACTGTCACAGGACAGAGAGTGGAGAGCACCAGTTCCCACTGTCACAGGACAGAGAGTGGAGAGCACCAGTTCCCACTGTCACAGGACGGGAGAGTGGAGAGCACCAGTTCCCACTGTCACAGGACAGAGAGTGGAGAGCAACAGTTCCCACTGTCACAGGACAGAGAGTGGAGAGCACCAGTTCCCATTGTCACAGGACAGAGAGTGGAGAGCACCAGTTCAAACTGTCACAGGACGGGAGAGTGGAGAGCACCAGTTCCCACTGTCACAGGACAGAGAGTGGAGAGCACCAGTTCCCACTGTCACAGGACAGAGAGTGGAGAGCCCCAGTTCCCACTGTCACAGGACAGGGAGTGGAGAGCACCAGCTCCCACGGTCACAGGACAAAGAATGGAGAGCACCAGTTCCCACTGTCACAGGACAGAGAGTGGAGAGCACCAGTTCCCACTGTCACAGGACAGAGAGTGGAGAGCACCAGTTCCCACTGTCACAGGACACTGAGTGGAGAGCACCAGTTCCCACTGTCACAGGACAGAGAGTGGAGAGCACCAGTTCCCACTGTCACAGGATAGAGAGTGGAGAGCACCAGTTCCCACTGTCACAGGGCAGAGATGGAGAGCACCAGTTCCCACTGTCACAGGACAGAGAGTGGAGAGCACCAGTTCAAACTGTCACAGGACAGAGAGTTGAGAGCACCAGTTCAAACTGTCACAGGACAGAGAGTGGAGAGCACCAGTTCCCACTGTCACAGGACAGAGAATGGAGAGCACCAGATCCCACTGTCACAGGACAGAGAGTGGAGAGCACCAGTAACCACTGCCTCAGGACAGAGAGTGGACAGCACCAGTTCACACTGTCACAGGACAGAGATTGGAGAGCACCAGTTCCCACTGTCACAGGACAGAGAGTAGAGAGCACCAGTTCCCACTGTCACAGGACAGAGAGTGGAGAGCACCAGTTCCCACTGTCACAGGACAGAGAGTGGAGAGCACCAGTTCAAACTGTCAGAGGACAGAGAGTGGAGAGCACCAGTTCCCACTGTCACAGGACAAAGAGTGGAGAGCACCAGTTCCCACTGTCACAGGACAGAGCGTGGGGAGCACCAGTTGCCACTGTTGCAGGACAGAGAGTGGAGATAACCAGTTCCCACTGTCACAGGACAGAGAGTGGAGAGCACCAGTTCCCACTGTCACAGGACAGAGAGTGGAGAGCAGCAGTTCAAACTGTCACAGGACAGAGAGTGGAGAGCACCAGTTCCCACTGTCACAGGACAGAGAGTGGAGAGCACCAGTTCCCACTGTCACAGGACAGAGAGTGGAGAGCACCAGTTCAAACTGTCACAGGACAGAGAGTGGAGAGCACCAGTTCAAACTGTCACAGGACAGAGAGTGGAGAGCACCAGTTCCCACTGTCACAGGACAAAGAGTGGAGAGCACCAGTTCCCACTGTCACAGGACAGAGCGTGGAGAGCACCAGTTGCCACTGTTGCAGGACAGAGAGTGGAGAGAACCAGTTCCCACTGTTACAGGACAGAGACTGGAGAGCACCAGTTCCCACTGTCACAGGACAGAGATTGGAGAGCACCAGTTCAAACTGTCACAGGACAGAGAGTGGAGAGCACCAGTTCCCACTGTCACAGGACAGAGAGTGGAGAGCACCAGTTCCCACTGTCACAGGACAGAGAGTGGAGAGCACCAGTTCCCACTGTCACAGGACAGAGAGTGGAGAGCACCAGTTCAAACTGTCACAGGACGGGAGAGTGGAGAGCACCAGTTCCCACTGTCACAGGACAGAGAGTGGAGAGCAACAGTTCCCACTCTCACAGGACAGAGAGTGGAGAGCACCAGTTCCCACTGTCACAGGACAGAGAGTGGAGAGCACCAGTTCAACCTGTCACAGGATGGGAGAGTGGAGAGCACCAGTTCCCACTGTCACAGGACAGAGAGTGGAGAGCACCAGTTCCCACTGTCACAGGCCAGAGAGTGGAGAGCACCAGTTCCCACTGTCACAGGACAGGGAGTGGTGAGCACCAGTTCCCACGGTCACAGGACAAAGAATGGAGAGCACCAGTTCCCACTGTCACAGGACAGAGAGTGGAGAGCACCAGTTCCCACTGTCACAGGACAGAGAATGGAGAGCACCAGTTGCCACTGTCACAGGACACTGAGTGGAGAGCTCCAGTTCCCACTGTCACAGGACAGAGAGTGGAGAGCACCAGTTCCCACTGTCACAGGATAGAGAGTGGAGAGCACCAGTTCCCACTGTCACAGGACAGAGAGTGGAGAGCACCAGTTCCCACTGTCACAGGACAGAGAGTGGAGAGCACCAGTTCCCACTGTGACAGGACAGCGAGTGGAGAGCACCAGTTCCCACTGTCACAGGACAGAGAGTGGAGAGCACCAGTTCCCACTGTCACAGGACAGAGAGTGGAGAGCAGCAGTTCCCACTGTCACAGGACAGAGAGTGGAGAGCACCAGTTCAAACTGTCTTAGGACAGAGAGTGGAGAGCACCAGTTCCCACTGTCACAGGACAGAGAGTGGAGAGCACCAGTTCCCACTGTCACAGGACAGAGATTGGAGAGCACCAGTTCCCACTGTCACAGGACAGAGAGTGGAGAGCACCAGTTCCCACTTTCACAGGACAGAGAGTGGAGAGCACCAGTTCAAACTGTCACAGGACAGAGAGTGGAGAGCACCAGTTCCCACTGTCACAGGACAGAGAGTGGAGAGCACCAGTTCCCACTGTCACAGGACAGAGAGTGGAGAGCACCAGTTCCCACTGTCACAGGACGGGAGAGTGGAGAGCACCAGTTCCCACTGTCACAGGACAGAGAGTGGAGAGCAACAGTTCCCACTGTCACAGGACAGAGAGTGGAGAGCACCAGTTCCCATTGTCACAGGACAGAGAGTGGAGAGCACCAGTTCAAACTGTCACAGGACGGGAGAGTGGAGAGCACCAGTTCCCACTGTCACAGGACAGAGAGTGGAGAGCACCAGTTCCCACTGTCACAGGACAGAGAGTGGAGAGCCCCAGTTCCCACTGTCACAGGACAGGGAGTGGAGAGCACCAGCTCCCACGGTCACAGGACAAAGAATGGAGAGCACCAGTTCCCACTGTCACAGGACAGAGAGTGGAGAGCACCAGTTCCCACTGTCACAGGACAGAGAGTGGAGAGCACCAGTTCCCACTGTCACAGGACACTGAGTGGAGAGCACCAGTTCACACTGTCACAGGACAGAGAGTGGAGAGCACCAGTTCCCACTGTCACAGGATAGAGAGTGGAGAGCACCAGTTCCCACTGTCACAGGGCAGAGATGGAGAGCACCAGTTCCCACTGTCACAGGACAGAGAGTGGAGAGCACCAGTTCAAACTGTCACAGGACAGAGAGTTGAGAGCACCAGTTCAAACTGTCACAGGACAGAGAGTGGAGAGCACCAGTTCCCACTGTCACAGGACAGAGAATGGAGAGCACCAGATCCCACTGTCACAGGACAGAGAGTGGAGAGCACCAGTAACCACTGCCTCAGGACAGAGAGTGGACAGCACCAGTTCACACTGTCACAGGACAGAGATTGGAGAGCACCAGTTCCCACTGTCACAGGACAGAGAGTAGAGAGCACCAGTTCCCACTGTCACAGGACAGAGAGTGGAGAGCACCAGTTCCCACTGTCACAGGACAGAGAGTGGAGAGCACCAGTTCAAACTGTCAGAGGACAGAGAGTGGAGAGCACCAGTTCCCACTGTCACAGGACAAAGAGTGGAGAGCACCAGTTCCCACTGTCACAGGACAGAGCGTGGGGAGCACCAGTTGCCACTGTTGCAGGACAGAGAGTGGAGATAACCAGTTCCCACTGTCACAGGACAGAGAGTGGAGAGCACCAGTTCCCACTGTCACAGGACAGAGAGTGGAGAGCAGCAGTTCAAACTGTCACAGGACAGAGAGTGGAGAGCACCAGTTCCCACTGTCACAGGACAGAGAGTGGAGAGCACCAGTTCCCACTGTCACAGGACAGAGAGTGGAGAGCACCAGTTCAAACTGTCACAGGACAGAGAGTGGAGAGCACCAGTTCAAACTGTCACAGGACAGAGAGTGGAGAGCACCAGTTCCCACTGTCACAGGACAAAGAGTGGAGAGCACCAGTTCCCACTGTCACAGGACAGAGCGTGGAGAGCACCAGTTGCCACTGTTGCAGGACAGAGAGTGGAGAGAACCAGTTCCCACTGTTACAGGACAGAGACTGGAGAGCACCAGTTCCCACTGTCACAGGACAGAGATTGGAGAGCACCAGTTCAAACTGTCACAGGACAGAGAGTGGAGAGCACCAGTTCCCACTGTCACAGGACAGAGAGTGGAGAGCACCAGTTCCCACTGTCACAGGACAGAGAGTGGAGAGCACCAGTTCCCACTGTCACAGGACAGAGAGTGGAGAGCACCAGTTCAAACTGTCACAGGACGGGAGAGTGGAGAGCACCAGTTCCCACTGTCACAGGACAGAGAGTGGAGAGCAACAGTTCCCACTCTCACAGGACAGAGAGTGGAGAGCACCAGTTCCCACTGTCACAGGACAGAGAGTGGAGAGCACCAGTTCAACCTGTCACAGGATGGGAGAGTGGAGAGCACCAGTTCCCACTGTCACAGGACAGAGAGTGGAGAGCACCAGTTCCCACTGTCACAGGCCAGAGAGTGGAGAGCACCAGTTCCCACTGTCACAGGACAGGGAGTGGTGAGCACCAGTTCCCACGGTCACAGGACAAAGAATGGAGAGCACCAGTTCCCACTGTCACAGGACAGAGAGTGGAGAGCACCAGTTCCCACTGTCACAGGACAGAGAATGGAGAGCACCAGTTGCCACTGTCACAGGACACTGAGTGGAGAGCTCCAGTTCCCACTGTCACAGGACAGAGAGTGGAGAGCACCAGTTCCCACTGTCACAGGATAGAGAGTGGAGAGCACCAGTTCCCACTGTCACAGGACAGAGAGTGGAGAGCACCAGTTCCCACTGTCACAGGACAGAGAGTGGAGAGCACCAGTTCCCACTGTGACAGGACAGCGAGTGGAGAGCACCAGTTCCCACTGTCACAGGACAGAGAGTGGAGAGCACCAGTTCCCACTGTCACAGGACAGAGAGTGGAGAGCAGCAGTTCCCACTGTCACAGGACAGAGAGTGGAGAGCACCAGTTCAAACTGTCTTAGGACAGAGAGTGGAGAGCACCAGTTCCCACTGTCACAGGACAGAGAGTGGAGAGCACCAGTTCCCACTGTCACAGGACAGAGATTGGAGAGCACCAGTTCCCACTGTCACAGGACAGAGAGTGGAGAGCACCAGTTCCCACTTTCACAGGACAGAGAGTGGAGAGCACCAGTTCAAACTGTCACAGGACAGAGAGTGGAGAGCACCAGTTCCCACTGTCACAGGACAGAGAGTGGAGAGCACCAGTTCCCACTGTCACAGGACAGAGAGTGGAGAGCACCAGTTCCCACTGTCACAGGACAGAGAGTGGAGAGCAGCAGTTCAAACTGTCACAGGACAGAGAGTGGAGAGCACCAGTTCCCACTGTCACAGGACAGAGAGTGGAGAGCACCAGTTCCCACTGTCACAGGACAGAGAGTGGAGAGCACCAGTTCAAACTGTCACAGGACAGAGAGTGGAGAGCACCAGTTCAAACTGTCACAGGACAGAGAGTGGAGAGCACCAGTTCCCACTGTCACAGGACAAAGAGTGGAGAGCACCAGTTCCCACTGTCACAGGACAGAGCGTGGAGAGCACCAGTTGCCACTGTTGCAGGACAGAGAGTGGAGAGAACCAGTTCCCACTGTTACAGGACAGAGACTGGAGAGCACCAGTTCCCACTGTCACAGGACAGAGATTGGAGAGCACCAGTTCAAACTGTCACAGGACAGAGAGTGGAGAGCACCAGTTCCCACTGTCACAGGACAGAGAGTGGAGAGCACCAGTTCCCACTGTCACAGGACAGAGAGTGGAGAGCACCAGTTCCCACTGTCACAGGACAGAGAGTGGAGAGCACCAGTTCAAACTGTCACAGGACGGGAGAGTGGAGAGCACCAGTTCCCACTGTCACAGGACAGAGAGTGGAGAGCAACAGTTCCCACTCTCACAGGACAGAGAGTGGAGAGCACCAGTTCCCACTGTCACAGGACAGAGAGTGGAGAGCACCAGTTCAACCTGTCACAGGATGGGAGAGTGGAGAGCACCAGTTCCCACTGTCACAGGACAGAGAGTGGAGAGCACCAGTTCCCACTGTCACAGGCCAGAGAGTGGAGAGCACCAGTTCCCACTGTCACAGGACAGGGAGTGGTGAGCACCAGTTCCCACGGTCACAGGACAAAGAATGGAGAGCACCAGTTCCCACTGTCACAGGACAGAGAGTGGAGAGCACCAGTTCCCACTGTCACAGGACAGAGAATGGAGAGCACCAGTTGCCACTGTCACAGGACACTGAGTGGAGAGCTCCAGTTCCCACTGTCACAGGACAGAGAGTGGAGAGCACCAGTTCCCACTGTCACAGGATAGAGAGTGGAGAGCACCAGTTCCCACTGTCACAGGACAGAGAGTGGAGAGCACCAGTTCCCACTGTCACAGGACAGAGAGTGGAGAGCACCAGTTCCCACTGTGACAGGACAGCGAGTGGAGAGCACCAGTTCCCACTGTCACAGGACAGAGAGTGGAGAGCACCAGTTCCCACTGTCACAGGACAGAGAGTGGAGAGCAGCAGTTCCCACTGTCACAGGACAGAGAGTGGAGAGCACCAGTTCAAACTGTCTTAGGACAGAGAGTGGAGAGCACCAGTTCCCACTGTCACAGGACAGAGAGTGGAGAGCACCAGTTCCCACTGTCACAGGACAGAGATTGGAGAGCACCAGTTCCCACTGTCACAGGACAGAGAGTGGAGAGCACCAGTTCCCACTTTCACAGGACAGAGAGTGGAGAGCACCAGTTCAAACTGTCACAGGACAGAGAGTGGAGAGCACCAGTTCCCACTGTCACAGGACAGAGAGTGGAGAGCACCAGTTCCCACTGTCACAGGACAGAGAGTGGAGAGCACCAGTTCCCACTGTCACAGGACGGGAGAGTGGAGAGCACCAGTTCCCACTGTCACAGGACAGAGAGTGGAGAGCAACAGTTCCCACTGTCACAGGACAGAGAGTGGAGAGCACCAGTTCCCATTGTCACAGGACAGAGAGTGGAGAGCACCAGTTCAAACTGTCACAGGACGGGAGAGTGGAGAGCACCAGTTCCCACTGTCACAGGACAGAGAGTGGAGAGCACCAGTTCCCACTGTCACAGGACAGAGAGTGGAGAGCCCCAGTTCCCACTGTCACAGGACAGGGAGTGGAGAGCACCAGCTCCCACGGTCACAGGACAAAGAATGGAGAGCACCAGTTCCCACTGTCACAGGACAGAGAGTGGAGAGCACCAGTTCCCACTGTCACAGGACAGAGAGTGGAGAGCACCAGTTCCCACTGTCACAGGACACTGAGTGGAGAGCACCAGTTCACACTGTCACAGGACAGAGAGTGGAGAGCACCAGTTCCCACTGTCACAGGATAGAGAGTGGAGAGCACCAGTTCCCACTGTCACAGGGCAGAGATGGAGAGCACCAGTTCCCACTGTCACAGGACAGAGAGTGGAGAGCACCAGTTCAAACTGTCACAGGACAGAGAGTTGAGAGCACCAGTTCAAACTGTCACAGGACAGAGAGTGGAGAGCACCAGTTCCCACTGTCACAGGACAGAGAATGGAGAGCACCAGATCCCACTGTCACAGGACAGAGAGTGGAGAGCACCAGTAACCACTGCCTCAGGACAGAGAGTGGACAGCACCAGTTCACACTGTCACAGGACAGAGATTGGAGAGCACCAGTTCCCACTGTCACAGGACAGAGAGTAGAGAGCACCAGTTCCCACTGTCACAGGACAGAGAGTGGAGAGCACCAGTTCCCACTGTCACAGGACAGAGAGTGGAGAGCACCAGTTCAAACTGTCAGAGGACAGAGAGTGGAGAGCACCAGTTCCCACTGTCACAGGACAAAGAGTGGAGAGCACCAGTTCCCACTGTCACAGGACAGAGCGTGGGGAGCACCAGTTGCCACTGTTGCAGGACAGAGAGTGGAGATAACCAGTTCCCACTGTCACAGGACAGAGAGTGGAGAGCACCAGTTCCCACTGTCACAGGACAGAGAGTGGAGAGCAGCAGTTCAAACTGTCACAGGACAGAGAGTGGAGAGCACCAGTTCCCACTGTCACAGGACAGAGAGTGGAGAGCACCAGTTCCCACTGTCACAGGACAGAGAGTGGAGAGCACCAGTTCAAACTGTCACAGGACAGAGAGTGGAGAGCACCAGTTCAAACTGTCACAGGACAGAGAGTGGAGAGCACCAGTTCCCACTGTCACAGGACAAAGAGTGGAGAGCACCAGTTCCCACTGTCACAGGACAGAGCGTGGAGAGCACCAGTTGCCACTGTTGCAGGACAGAGAGTGGAGAGAACCAGTTCCCACTGTTACAGGACAGAGACTGGAGAGCACCAGTTCCCACTGTCACAGGACAGAGATTGGAGAGCACCAGTTCAAACTGTCACAGGACAGAGAGTGGAGAGCACCAGTTCCCACTGTCACAGGACAGAGAGTGGAGAGCACCAGTTCCCACTGTCACAGGACAGAGAGTGGAGAGCACCAGTTCCCACTGTCACAGGACAGAGAGTGGAGAGCACCAGTTCAAACTGTCACAGGACGGGAGAGTGGAGAGCACCAGTTCCCACTGTCACAGGACAGAGAGTGGAGAGCAACAGTTCCCACTCTCACAGGACAGAGAGTGGAGAGCACCAGTTCCCACTGTCACAGGACAGAGAGTGGAGAGCACCAGTTCAACCTGTCACAGGATGGGAGAGTGGAGAGCACCAGTTCCCACTGTCACAGGACAGAGAGTGGAGAGCACCAGTTCCCACTGTCACAGGCCAGAGAGTGGAGAGCACCAGTTCCCACTGTCACAGGACAGGGAGTGGTGAGCACCAGTTCCCACGGTCACAGGACAAAGAATGGAGAGCACCAGTTCCCACTGTCACAGGACAGAGAGTGGAGAGCACCAGTTCCCACTGTCACAGGACAGAGAATGGAGAGCACCAGTTGCCACTGTCACAGGACACTGAGTGGAGAGCTCCAGTTCCCACTGTCACAGGACAGAGAGTGGAGAGCACCAGTTCCCACTGTCACAGGATAGAGAGTGGAGAGCACCAGTTCCCACTGTCACAGGACAGAGAGTGGAGAGCACCAGTTCCCACTGTCACAGGACAGAGAGTGGAGAGCACCAGTTCCCACTGTGACAGGACAGCGAGTGGAGAGCACCAGTTCCCACTGTCACAGGACAGAGAGTGGAGAGCACCAGTTCCCACTGTCACAGGACAGAGAGTGGAGAGCAGCAGTTCCCACTGTCACAGGACAGAGAGTGGAGAGCACCAGTTCAAACTGTCTTAGGACAGAGAGTGGAGAGCACCAGTTCCCACTGTCACAGGACAGAGAGTGGAGAGCACCAGTTCCCACTGTCACAGGACAGAGATTGGAGAGCACCAGTTCCCACTGTCACAGGACAGAGAGTGGAGAGCACCAGTTCCCACTTTCACAGGACAGAGAGTGGAGAGCACCAGTTCAAACTGTCACAGGACAGAGAGTGGAGAGCACCAGTTCCCACTGTCACAGGACAGAGAGTGGAGAGCACCAGTTCCCACTGTCACAGGACAGAGAGTGGAGAGCACCAGTTCCCACTGTCACAGGACGGGAGAGTGGAGAGCACCAGTTCCCACTGTCACAGGACAGAGAGTGGAGAGCAACAGTTCCCACTGTCACAGGACAGAGAGTGGAGAGCACCAGTTCCCATTGTCACAGGACAGAGAGTGGAGAGCACCAGTTCAAACTGTCACAGGACGGGAGAGTGGAGAGCACCAGTTCCCACTGTCACAGGACAGAGAGTGGAGAGCACCAGTTCCCACTGTCACAGGACAGAGAGTGGAGAGCCCCAGTTCCCACTGTCACAGGACAGGGAGTGGAGAGCACCAGCTCCCACGGTCACAGGACAAAGAATGGAGAGCACCAGTTCCCACTGTCACAGGACAGAGAGTGGAGAGCACCAGTTCCCACTGTCACAGGACAGAGAGTGGAGAGCACCAGTTCCCACTGTCACAGGACACTGAGTGGAGAGCACCAGTTCACACTGTCACAGGACAGAGAGTGGAGAGCACCAGTTCCCACTGTCACAGGATAGAGAGTGGAGAGCACCAGTTCCCACTGTCACAGGGCAGAGATGGAGAGCACCAGTTCCCACTGTCACAGGACAGAGAGTGGAGAGCACCAGTTCAAACTGTCACAGGACAGAGAGTTGAGAGCACCAGTTCAAACTGTCACAGGACAGAGAGTGGAGAGCACCAGTTCCCACTGTCACAGGACAGAGAATGGAGAGCACCAGATCCCACTGTCACAGGACAGAGAGTGGAGAGCACCAGTAACCACTGCCTCAGGACAGAGAGTGGACAGCACCAGTTCACACTGTCACAGGACAGAGATTGGAGAGCACCAGTTCCCACTGTCACAGGACAGAGAGTAGAGAGCACCAGTTCCCACTGTCGCAGGACAGAGAGTGGAGAGCACCAGTTCCCACTGTCACAGGACAGAGAGTGGAGAGAACCAGTTCAAACTGTCAGAGGACAGAGAGTGGAGAGCACCAGTTCCCACTGTCACAGGACAAAGAGTGGAGAGCACCAGTTCCCACTGTCACAGGACAGAGCGTGGGGAGCACCAGTTGCCACTGTTGCAGGACAGAGAGTGGAGAGAACCAGTTCCCACTGTCACAGGACAGAGAGTGGAGAGCACCAGTTCCCACTGTCACAGGACAGAGAGTGGAGAGCAGCAGTTCAAACTGTCACAGGACAGAGAGTGGAGAGCACCAGTTCCCACTGTCACAGGACAGAGAGTGGAGAGCACCAGTTCCCACTGTCACAGGACAGAGAGTGGAGAGCACCAGTTCAAACTGTCACAGGACAGAGAGTGGAGAGCACCAGTTCAAACTGTCACAGGACAGAGAGTGGAGAGCACCAGTTCCCACTGTCACAGGACAAAGAGTGGAGAGCACCAGTTCCCACTGTCACAGGACAGAGCGTGGAGAGCACCAGTTGCCACTGTTGCAGGACAGAGAGTGGAGAGAACCAGTTCCCACTGTTACAGGACAGAGACTGGAGAGCACCAGTTCCCACTGTCACAGGACAGAGATTGGAGAGCACCAGTTCAAACTGTCACAGGACAGAGAGTGGAGAGCACCAGTTCCCACTGTCACAGGACAGAGAGTGGAGAGCACCAGTTCCCACTGTCACAGGACAGAGAGTGGAGAGCACCAGTTCCCACTGTCACAGGACAGAGAGTGGAGAGCACCAGTTCAAACTGTCACAGGACGGGAGAGTGGAGAGCACCAGTTCCCACTGTCACAGGACAGAGAGTGGAGAGCAACAGTTCCCACTCTCACAGGACAGAGAGTGGAGAGCACCAGTTCCCACTGTCACAGGACAGAGAGTGGAGAGCACCAGTTCAAACTGTCACAGGATGGCAGAGTGGAGAGCACCAGTTCCCACTGTCACAGGACAGAGAGTGGAGAGCACCAGTTCCCACTGTCACAGGCCAGAGAGTGGAGAGCACCAGTTCCCACTGTCACAGGACAGGGAGTGGTGAGCACCAGTTCCCACGGTCACAGGACAAAGAATGGAGAGCACCAGTTCCCACTGTCACAGGACAGAGAGTGGAGAGCACCAGTTCCCACTGTCACAGGACAGAGAGTGGAGAGCACCAGTTGCCACTGTCACAGGACACTGAGTGGAGAGCTCCAGTTCCCACTGTCACAGGACAGAGAGTGGAGAGCACCAGTTCCCACTGTCACAGGATAGAGAGTGGAGAGCACCAGTTCCCACTGTCACAGGACAGAGAGTGGAGAGCACCAGTTCCCACTGTCACAGGACAGAGAGTGGAGAGCACCAGTTCAAACTGTCACAGGACAGAGAGTGGAGAGCACCAGTTCAAACTGTCACAGGACAGAGAGTGGAGAGCACCAGTTCCCACTGTCACAGGACAGAGAGTGGAGAGCACCAGTTCCCACTGTCACAGGACAGAGAGTGGAGAGCACCAGATCCCACTGTCACAGGACAGAGAGTGGAGAGCACCAGTAACCACTGTCACAGGACAGAGAGTGGAGAGCACCAGTTCACACTGTCACAGGACAGAGAGTGGGGAGCACCAGTTCCCACTGTCACAGGACAGAGAGTGGAGAGCACCAGTTCCCACTGTCACAGGACAGAGACTGGAGAGCACCAGTTCCCACTGTCACAGGACAGAGACTGGAGAGCACCAGTTCCCAATGTCACAGGACAGAGAGTGGAGAGCACCATTTCCCACTGTCACAGGACAGAGAGTGGAGAGCACCAGTTCCCACTGTCACAGGACAGAGATTGGAGAGCACCAGTTCCCACTGTGACAGGACAGCGAGTGGAGAGCACCAGTTCCCACTGTCACAGGACAGAGAGTGGAGAGCACCAGTTCCCACTGTCACAGGACAGAGAGTGGAGAGCAGCAGTTCCCACTGTCACAGGACAGAGAGTGGAGAGCACCAGTTCAAACTGTCTTAGGACAGAGAGTGGAGAGCACCAGTTCCCACTGTCACAGGACAGAGAGTGGAGAGCACCAGTTCCCACTGTCGCAGGACAGAGATTGGAGAGCACCAGTTCCCACTGTCACAGGACAGAGAGTGGAGAGCACCAGTTCCCACTTTCACAGGACAGAGAGTGGAGAGCACCAGTTCAAACTGTCACAGGACAGAGAGTGGAGAGCACCAGTTCCCACTGTCACAGGACAGAGAGTGGAGAGCACCAGTTCCCACTGTCACAGGACAGAGAGTGGAGAGCACCAGTTCAAACTGTCACAGGACGGGAGAGTGGAGAGCACCAGTTCCCACTGTCACAGGACAGAGAGTGGAGAGCAACAGTTCCCACTGTCACAGGACAGAGAGTGGAGAGCACCATTTCCCACTGTCACAGGACAGAGAGTGGAGAGCACCAGTTCAAACTGTCACAGGACGGGAGAGTGGAGAGCACCAGTTCCCACTGTCACAGGACAGAGAGTGGAGAGCACCAGTTCCCACTGTCACAGGACAGAGAGTGGAGAGCCCCAGTTCCCACTGTCACAGGACAGGGAGTGGAGAGCACCAGCTCCCACGGTCACAGGACAAAGGATGGAGAGCACCAGTTCCCACTGTCACAGGACAGAGAGTGGAGAGCACCAGTTCAAACTGTCACAGGATGGGAGAGTGGAGAACACCAGTTCCCACTGTCACAGGACAGAGAGTGGAGAGCACCAGTTCCCACTGTCACAGGCCAGAGAGTGGAGAGCACCAGTTCCCACTGTCACAGGACAGGGAGTGGTGAGCACCAGTTCCCACGGTCACAGGACAAAGAATGGAGAGCACCAGTTCCCACTGTCACAGGACAGAGAGTGGAGAGCACCAGTTCCCACTGTCACAGGACAGAGAGTGGAGAGCACCAGTTGCCACTGTCACAGGACACTGAGTGGAGAGCTCCAGTTCCCACTGTCACAGGACAGAGAGTGGAGAGCACCAGTTCCCACTGTCACAGGATAGAGAGTGGAGAGCACCAGTTCCCACTGTCACAGGACAGAGAGTGGAGAGCACCAGTTCCCACTGTCACAGGACAGAGAGTGGAGAGCACCAGTTCAAACTGTCACAGGACAGAGAGTGGAGAGCACCAGTTCAAACTGTCACAGGACAGAGAGTGGAGAGCACCAGTTCCCACTGTCACAGGACAGAGACTGGAGAGCACCAGTTCCCACTGTCACAGGACAGAGAGTGGAGAGCACCAGATCCCACTGTCACAGGACAGAGAGTGGAGAGCACCAGTAACCACTGTCACAGGACAGAGAGTGGAGAGCACCAGTTCACACTGTCACAGGACAGAGAGTGGAGAGCACCAGTTCCCACTGTCACAGGACAGAGAGTGGAGAGCACCAGTTCCCACTGTCACAGGACAGAGACTGGAGAGCACCAGTTCCCACTGTCACAGGACAGAGAGTGGAGAGCACCAGTTCCCAATGTCACAGGACAGAGAGTGGAGAGCACCATTTCCCACTGTCACAGGACAGAGAGTGGAGAGCACCAGTTCCCACTGTCACAGGACAGAGATTGGAGAGCACCAGTTCCCACTGTGACAGGACAGCGAGTGGAGAGCACCAGTTCCCACTGTCACAGGACAGAGAGTGGAGAGCACCAGTTCCCACTGTCACAGGACAGAGAGTGGAGAGCAGCAGTTCCCACTGTCACAGGACAGAGAGTGGAGAGCACCAGTTCAAACTGTCTTAGGACAGAGAGTGGAGAGCACCAGTTCCCACTGTCACAGGACAGAGAGTGGAGAGCACCAGTTCCCACTGTCACAGGACAGAGATTGGAGAGCACCAGTTCCCACTGTCACAGGACAGAGAGTGGAGAGCACCAGTTCCCACTTTCACAGGACAGAGAGTGGAGAGCACCAGTTCAAACTGTCACAGGACAGAGAGTGGAGAGCACCAGTTCCCACTGTCACAGGACAGAGAGTGGAGAGCACCAGTTCCCACTGTCACAGGACAGAGAGTGGAGAGCACCAGTTCAAACTGTCACAGGACGGGAGAGTGGAGAGCACCAGTTCCCACTGTCACAGGACAGAGAGTGGAGAGCACCAGTTCCCACTGTCACAGGACAGAGAGTGGAGAGCCCCAGTTCCCACTGTCACAGGACAGGGAGTGGAGAGCACCAGCTCCCACGGTCACAGGACAAAGAATGGAGAGCACCAGTTCCCACTGTCACAGGACAGAGAGTGGAGAGCACCAGTTCCCACTGTCACAGGACAGAGAGTGGAGAGCACCAGTTCCCACTGTCACAGGACACTGAGTGGAGAGCACCAGTTCCCACTGTCACAGGACAGAGAGTGGAGAGCACCAGTTCCCACTGTCACAGGATAGAGAGTGGAGAGCACCAGTTCCCACTGTCACAGGGCAGAGATGGAGAGCACCAGTTCCCACTGTCACAGGACAGAGAGTGGAGAGCACCAGTTCAAACTGTCACAGGACAGAGAGTTGAGAGCACCAGTTCAAACTGTCACAGGACAGAGAGTGGAGAGCACCAGTTCCCACTGTCACAGGACAGAGAGTGGAGAGCACCAGTTCCCACTGTCACAGGACAGAGAATGGAGAGCACCAGATCCCACTGTCACAGGACAGAGAGTGGAGATCACCAGATCCCACTGTCACAGGACAGAGAGTGGAGAGCACCAGTAACCACTGTCACAGGACAGAGAGTGGAGAGCACCAGTTCACACTGTCACAGGACAGAGAGTGGAGAGCACCAGTTCCCACTGTCACAGGACAGAGAGTGGAGAGCACCAGTTCCCACTGTCACAGGACAGAGACTGGAGAGCACCAGTTCCCACTGTCACAGGATAGAGAGTGGAGAGCACCAGTTCCCACTGTCACAGGGCAGAGATGGAGAGCACCAGTTCCCACTGTCACAGGACAGAGAGTGGAGAGCACCAGTTCAAACTGTCACAGGACAGAGAGTTGAGAGCACCAGTTCAAACTGTCACAGGACAGAGAGTGGAGAGCACCAGTTCCCACTGTCACAGGACAGAGAGTGGAGAGCACCAGTTCCCACTGTCACAGGACAGAGAATGGAGAGCACCAGATCCCACTGTCACAGGACAGAGAGTGGAGATCACCAGTAACCACTGCCTCAGGACAGAGAGTGGACAGCACCAGTTCACACTGCCACAGGACAGAGATTGGAGAGCACCAGTTCCCACTGTCACAGGACAGAGAGTAGAGAGCACCAGTTCCCACTGTCACAGGACAGAGAGTGGAGTGCACCAGTTCCCACTGTCACAGGACAGAGAGTGGAGAGCACCAGTTCAAACTGTCAGAGGACAGAGAGTGGAGAGCACCAGTTCCCACTGTCACAGGACAAAGAGTGGAGAGCACCAGTTCCCACTGTCACAGGACAGAGCGTGGGGAGCACCAGTTGCCACTGTTGCAGGACAGAGAGTGGAGAGAACCAGTTCCCACTGTCACAGGACAGAGAGTGGAGAGCACCAGTTCCCACTGTCACAGGACAGAGAGTGGAGAGCAGCAGTTCAAACTGTCACAGGACAGAGAGTGGAGAGCAACAGTTCCCACTGTCACAGGACAGAGAGTGGAGAGCACCAGTTCCCACTGTCACAGGACAGAGGGTGGAGAGCACCAGTTCCCACTGTCACAGGACAGAGAGTGGAGAGCACCAGTTCCCACTGTCACAGGACAGAGACTGGAGAGCACCAGTTCCCACTGTCACAGGACAGAGAGTGGAGAGCACCAGTTCCCAATGTCACAGGACAGAGAGTGGAGAGCACCATTTCCCACTGTCACAGGACAGAGAGTGGAGAGCACCAGTTCCCACTGTCACAGGACAGAGATTGGAGAGCACCAGTTCCCACTGTGACAGGACAGCGAGTGGAGAGCACCAGTTCCCACTGTCACAGGACAGAGAGTGGAGAGCACCAGTTCCCACTGTCACAGGACAGAGAGTGGAGAGCAGCAGTTCCCACTGTCACAGGACAGAGAGTGGAGAGCACCAGTTCAAATTGTCTGAGGACAGAGAGTGGAGAGCACCAGTTCCCACTGTCACAGGACAGAGAGTGGAGAGCACCAGTTCCCACTGTCACAGGACAGAGATTGGAGAGCACCAGTTCCCACTGTCACAGGACAGAGAGTGGAGAGCACCAGTTCCCACTTTCACAGGACAGAGAGTGGAGAGCACCAGTTCAAACTGTCACAGGACAGAGAGTGGAGAGCACCAGTTCCCACTGTCACAGGACAGAGAGTGGAGAGCACCAGTTCCCACTGTCACAGGACAGAGAGTGGAGATCACCAGTTCAAACTGTCACAGGACGGGAGAGTGGAGAGCACCAGTTCCCACTGTCACAGGACAGAGAGTGGAGAGCACCAGTTCCCACTGTCACAGGACAGAGAGTGGAGAGCCCCAGTTCCCACTGTCACAGGACAGGGAGTGGAGAGCACCAGCTCCCACGGTCACAGGACAAAGAATGGAGAGCACCAGTTCCCACTGTCACAGGACAGAGAGTGGAGAGCACCAGTTCCCACTGTCACAGGACAGAGAGTGGAGAGCACCAGTTCAAACTGTCACGGGATGGGAGAGTGGAGAGCACCAGTTCCCACTGTCACAGGACAGAGAGTGGAGAGCACCAGTTCCCACTGTCACAGGCCAGAGAGTGGAGAGCACCAGTTCCCACTGTCACAGGACAGGGAGTGGTGAGCACCAGTTCCCACGGTCACAGGAAAAAGAATGGAGAGCACCAGTTCCCACTGTCACAGGACAGAGAGTGGAGAGCACCAGTTCCCACTGTCACAGGACAGAGAGTGGAGAGCACCAGTTGCCACTGTCACAGGACACTGAGTGGAGAGCTCCAGTTCCCACTGTCACAGGACAGAGAGTGGAGAGCACCAGTTCCCACTGTCACAGGATAGAGAGTGGAGAGCACCAGTTCCCACTGTCACAGGACAGAGAGTGGAGAGCACCAGTTCCCACTGTCACAGGACAGAGAGTGGAGAGCACCAGTTCAAACTGTCACAGGACAGAGAGTGGAGAGCACCAGTTCAAACTGTCACAGGACAGAGAGTGGAGAGCACCAGTTCCCACTGTCACAGGACAGAGAGTGGAGAGCACCAGTTCCCACTGTCACAGGACAGAGAGTGGAGAGCACCAGATCCCACTGTCACAGGACAGAGAGTGGAGAGCACCAGTAACCACTGTCACAGGACAGAGAGTGGAGAGCACCAGTTCACACTGTCACAGGACAGAGAGTGGGGAGCACCAGTTCCCACTGTCACAGGACAGAGAGTGGAGAGCACCAGTTCCCACTGTCACAGGACAGAGACTGGAGAGCACCAGTTCCCACTGTCACAGGACAGAGAGTGGAGAGCACCAGTTCCCAATGTCACAGGACAGAGAATGGAGAGCACCATTTCCCACTGTCACAGGACAGAGAGTGGAGAGCACCAGTTCAAACTGTCTTAGGACAGAGAGTGGAGAGCACCAGTTCCCACTGTCACAGGACAGAGAGTGGAGAGCACCAGTTCCCACTGTCGCAGGACAGAGATTGGAGAGCACCAGTTCCCACTGTCACAGGACAGAGAGTGGAGAGCACCAGTTCCCACTTTCACAGGACAGAGAGTGGAGAGCACCAGTTCAAACTGTCACAGGACAGAGAGTGGAGAGCACCAGTTCCCACTGTCACAGGACAGAGAGTGGAGAGCACCAGTTCCCACTGTCACAGGACAGAGAGTGGAGAGCACCAGTTCAAACTGTCACAGGACGGGAGAGTGGAGAGCACCAGTTCCCACTGTCACAGGACAGAGAGTGGAGAGCAACAGTTCCCACTGTCACAGGACAGAGAGTGGAGAGCACCAGTTCCCACTGTCACAGGACAGAGAGTGGAGAGCACCAGTTCAAACTGTCACAGGACGGGAGAGTGGAGAGCACCAGTTCCCACTGTCACAGGACAGAGAGTGGAGAGCACCAGTTCCCACTGTCACAGGACAGAGAGTGGAGAGCCCCAGTTCCCACTGTCACAGGACAGGGAGTGGAGAGCACCAGCTCCCACGGTCACAGGACAAAGAATGGAGAGCACCAGTTCCCACTGTCACAGGACAGAGAGTGGAGAGCACCAGTTCAAACTGTCACAGGATGGGAGAGTGGAGAGCACCAGTTCCCACTGTCACAGGACAGAGAGTGGAGAGCACCAGTTCCCACTGTCACAGGCCAGAGAGTGGAGAGCACCAGTTCCCACTGTCACAGGACAGGGAGTGGTGAGCACCAGTTCCCACGGTCACAGGACAAAGAATGGCGAGCACCAGTTCCCACTGTCACAGGACAGAGAGTGGAGAGCACCAGTTCCCACTGTCACAGGACAGAGAGTGGAGAGCACCAGTTGCCACTGTCACAGGACACTGAGTGGAGAGCTCCAGTTCCCACTGTCACAGGACAGAGAGTGGAGAGCACCAGTTCCCACTGTCACAGGATAGAGAGTGGAGAGCACCAGTTCCCACTGTCACAGGACAGAGAGTGGAGAGCACCAGTTCCCACTGTCACAGGACAGAGAGTGGAGAGCACCAGTTCAAACTGTCACAGGACAGAGAGTGGAGAGCACCAGTTCAAACTGTCACAGGACAGAGAGTGGAGAGCACCAGTTCCCACTGTCACAGGACAGAGAGTGGAGAGCACCAGTTCCCACTGTCACAGGACAGAGAGTGGAGAGCACCAGATCCCACTGTCACAGGACAGAGAGTGGAGAGCACCAGTAACCACTGTCACAGGACAGAGAGTGGAGAGCACCAGTTCACACTGTCACAGGACAGAGAGTGGGGAGCACCAGTTCCCACTGTCACAGGACAGAGAGTGGAGAGCACCAGTTCCCACTGTCACAGGACAGAGACTGGAGAGCACCAGTTCCCACTGTCACAGGACAGAGAGTGGAGAGCACCAGTTCCCAATGTCACAGGACAGAGAGTGGAGAGCACCATTTCCCACTGTCACAGGACAGAGAGTGGAGAGCACCAGTTCCCACTGTCACAGGACAGAGATTGGAGAGCACCAGTTCCCACTGTGACAGGACAGCGAGTGGAGAGCACCAGTTCCCACTGTCACAGGACAGAGAGTGGAGAGCACCAGTTCCCACTGTCACAGGACAGAGAGTGGAGAGCAGCAGTTCCCACTGTCACAGGACAGAGAGTGGAGAGCACCAGTTCAAACTGTCTTAGGACAGAGAGTGGAGAGCACCAGTTCCCACTGTCACAGGACAGAGAGTGGAGAGCACCAGTTCCCACTGTCACAGGACAGAGATTGGAGAGCACCAGTTCCCACTGTCACAGGACAGAGAGTGGAGAGCACCAGTTCCCACTTTCACAGGACAGAGAGTGGAGAGCACCAGTTCAAACTGTCACAGGACAGAGAGTGGAGAGCACCAGTTCCCACTGTCACAGGACAGAGAGTGGAGAGCACCAGTTCCCACTGTCACAGGACAGAGAGTGGAGAGCACCAGTTCAAACTGTCACAGGACGGGAGAGTGGAGAGCACCAGTTCCCACTGTCACAGGACAGAGAGTTGAGAGCACCAGTTCCCACTGTCACAGGACAGAGAGTGGAGAGCCCCAGTTCCCACTGTCACAGGACAGGGAGTGGAGAGCACCAGCTCCCACGGTCACAGGACAAAGAATGGAGAGCACCAGTTCCCACTGTCACAGGACAGAGAGTGGAGAGCACCAGTTCCCACTGTCACAGGACAGAGAGTGGAGAGCACCAGTTCCCACTGTCACAGGACACTGAGTGGAGAGCACCAGTTCCCACTGTCACAGGACAGAGAGTGGAGAGCACCAGTTCCCACTGTCACAGGATAGAGAGTGGAGAGCACCAGTTCCCACTGTCACAGGGCAGAGATGGAGAGCACCAGTTCCCACTGTCACAGGACAGAGAGTGGAGAGCACCAGTTCAAACTGTCACAGGACAGAGAGTTGAGAGCAACAGTTCAAACTGTCACAGGACAGAGAGTGGAGAGCACCAGTTCCCACTGTCACAGGACAGAGAGTGGAGAGCACCAGTTCCCACTGTCACAGGACAGAGAGTGGAGAGCACCAGTTCAAACTGTCAGAGGACAGAGAGTGGAGAGCACCAGTTCCCACTGTCACAGGACAAAGAGTGGAGAGCACCAGTTTCCACTGTCACAGGACAGAGCGTGGGGAGCACCAGTTGCCACTGTTGCAGGACAGAGAGTGGAGAGAACCAGTTCCCACTGTCACAGGACAGAGAGTGGAGAGCACCAGTTCCCACTGTCACAGGACAGAGAGTGGAGAGCAGCAGTTCAAACTGTCACAGGACAGAGAGTGGAGAGCAACAGTTCCCACTGTCACAGGACAGAGAGTGGAGAGCACCAGTTCCCACTGTCACAGGACAGAGGGTGGAGAGCACCAGTTCCCACTGTCACAGGACAGAGAGTGGAGAGCACCAGTTCCCACTGTCACAGGACAGAGACTGGAGAGCACCAGTTCCCACTGTCACAGGACAGAGAGTGGAGAGCACCAGTTCCCAATGTCACAGGACAGAGAGTGGAGAGCACCATTTCCCACTGTCACAGGACAGAGAGTGGAGAGCACCAGTTCCCACTGTCACAGGACAGAGATTGGAGAGCACCAGTTCCCACTGTGACAGGACAGCGAGTGGAGAGCACCAGTTCCCACTGTCACAGGACAGAGAGTGGAGAGCACCAGTTCCCACTGTCACAGGACAGAGAGTGGAGAGCAGCAGTTCCCACTGTCACAGGACAGAGAGTGGAGAGCACCAGTTCAAACTGTCTTAGCACAGAGAGTGGAGAGCACCAGTTCCCACTGTCACAGGACAGAGAGTGGAGAGCACCATTTCCCACTGTCACAGGACAGAGATTGGAGAGCACCAGTTCCCACTGTCACAGGACAGAGAGTGGAGAGCACCAGTTCCCACTTTCACAGGACAGAGAGTGGAGAGCACCAGTTCAAACTGTCACAGGACAGAGAGTGGAGAGCACCAGTTCCCACTGTCACAGGACAGAGAGTGGAGAGCACCAGTTCCCACTGTCACAGGACAGAGAGTGGAGAGCACCAGTTCAAACTGTCACAGGACGGGAGAGTGGAGAGCACCAGTTCCCACTGTCACAGGACAGAGAGTGGAGAGCACCAGTTCCCACTGTCACAGGACAGAGAGTGGAGAGCCCCAGTTCCCACTGTCACAGGACAGGGAGTGGAGAGCACCAGCTCCCACGGTCACAGGACAAAGAATGGAGAGCACCAGTTCCCACTGTCACAGGACAGAGAGTGGAGAGCACCAGTTCCCACTGTCACAGGACAGAGAGTGGAGAGCACCAGTTCCCACTGTCACAGGACACTGAGTGGAGAGCACCAGTTCCCACTGTCACAGGACAGAGAGTGGAGAGCACCAGTTCCCACTGTCACAGGATAGAGAGTGGAGAGCACCAGTTCCCACTGTCACAGGGCAGAGATGGAGAGCACCAGTTCCCACTGTCACAGGACAGAGAGTGGAGAGCACCAGTTCAAACTGTCACAGGACAGAGAGTTGAGAGCACCAGTTCAAACTGTCACAGGACAGAGAGTGGAGAGCACCAGTTCCCACTGTCACAGGACAGAGAGTGGAGAGCACCAGTTCCCACTGTCACAGGACAGAGAATGGAGAGCACCAGATCCCACTGTCACAGGACAGAGAGTGGAGATCACCAGTAACCACTGCCTCAGGACAGAGAGTGGACAGCACCAGTTCACACTGTCACAGGACAGAGATTGGAGAGCACCAGTTCCCACTGTCACAGGACAGAGAGTAGAGAGCACCAGTTCCCACTGTCACAGGACAGAGAGTGGAGAGCACCAGTTCCCACTGTCACAGGACAGAGAGTGGAGAGCACCAGTTCCCACTGTCACAGGACAAAGAGTGGAGAGCACCAGTTCCCACTGTCACAGGACAGAGCGTGGGGAGCACCAGTTGCCACTGTTGCAGGACAGAGAGTGGAGAGAACCAGTTCCCACTGTCACAGGACAGAGAGTGGAGAGCACCAGCTCCCACTGTCACAGGACAGAGAGTGGAGGGCAGCAGTTCAAACTGTCACAGGACAGAGAGTGGAGAGCAACAGTTCCCACTGTCACAGGACAGAGAGTGGAGAGCACCAGTTCCCACTTTCACAGGACAGAGGGTGGAGAGCACCAGTTCCCACTGTCACAGGACAGAGAGTGGAGAGCACCAGTTCAAACTGTCACAGGACGGGAGAGTAGAGAGCACCAGTTCCCAATGTCACAGGACAGAGAGTGGAGAGCAACAGTTCCCACTGTCACAGGACAGAGGGTGGAGAGCACCAGTTCCCACTGTCACAGGACAGAGAGTAGAGAGCACCAGTTCCCACTGTCACAGGACAGAGAGTGGAGAGCACCAGTTCCCACTGTGACAGGACAGCGAGTGGAGAGCACCAGTTCGCACTGTCACAGGACAGAGAGTGGAGAGCACCAGTTCCCACTTTCACAGGACAGAGAGTGGAGAGCACCAGTTCAAACTTTCACAGGAAAGAGAGTGGAGAGCACCAGTTCCCACTGTCACAGGACAGAGAGTGGAGAGCACCAGTTCCCACTGTCACAGGACAGAGAGTGGAGAGCACCAGTTCAAACTGTCACAGGACGGGAGAGTGGAGAGCACCAGTTCCCACTGTCACAGGACAGAGAGTGGAAAGCAACAGTTCCCACTGTCACAGGACAGAGAGTGGAGAGCACCAGTTCCCACTGTCACAGAACAGAGAGTGGAGAGCACCAGTTCAAACTGTCACAGGACGGGAGAGTGGAGAGCACAGTTCCCACTGTCACAGGACAGAGAGTGGAGAGCACCAGTTCCCACTGTCACAGGACAGAGAGTGGAGAGCCCCAGTTCCCACTGTCACAGGACAGGTTGTGGAGAGCACCAGCTCCCACGGTCACAGGACAAAGAATGGAGAGCACCAGTTCCCACTGTCACAGGACAGAGATTGGAGAGCACCATTTCCCACTGTGACAGGACAGCGACTGGAGAGCACCAGTTCCCACTGTCACAGGACAGAGAGTGGAGAGCACCAGTTCCCACTGTCACAGGACAGAGAGTGGAGAGCAGCAGTTCCCACTGTCACAGGACAGAGAGTGGAGAGCACCAGTTCAAACTGTCTTAGGACAGAGAGTGGAGAGCACCAGTTCCCACTGTCACAGGACAGAGAGTGGAGAGCACCAGTTCCCACTGTCACAGGACAGAGATTGGAGAGCACCAGTTCCCACTGTCACAGGACAGAGAGTGGAGAGCACCAGTTCCCACTTTCACAGGACAGAGAGTGGAGAGCACCAGTTCAAACTGTCACAGGACAGAGAGTGGAGAGCACCAGTTCCCACTTTCACAGGACAGAGAGTGGAGAGCACCAGTTCCCACTGTCACAGGACAGAGACTGGAGAGCACCAGTTCAAACTGTCACAGGACGGGAGAGTGGAGAGCACCAGTTCCCACTGTCACAGGACAGAGAGTGGAGAGCAACAGTTCCCACTGTCACAGGACAGAGAGTGGAGAGCACCAGTTCCCACTGTCACAGGACAGAGAGTGGAGAGCACCAGTTCAAACTGTCACAGGACGGGAGAGTGGAGAGCACCAGTTCCCACTGTCACAGGACAGAGAGTGGAGAGCACCAGTTCCCACTGTCACAGGACAGAGAGTGGAGAGCCCCAGTTCCCACTGTCACAGGACAGGGAGTGGAGAGCACCAGCTCCCACGGTCACAGGACAAAGAATGGAGAGCACCAGTTCCCACTGTCACAGGACAGAGAGTGGAGAGCACCAGTTCCCACTGTCACAGGACAGAGAGTGGAGAGCACCAGTTCCCACTGTCACAGGACACTGAGTGGAGAGCACCAGTTCCCACTGTCACAGGACAGAGAGTGGAGAGCACCAGTTCCCACTGTCACAGGATAGAGAGTGGAGAGCACCAGTTCCCACTGTCACAGGGCAGAGATGGAGAGCACCAGTTCCCACTGTCACAGGACAGAGAGTGGAGAGCACCAGTTCAAACTGTCACAGGACAGAGAGTTGAGAGCACCAGTTCAAACTGTCACAGGACAGAGAGTGGAGAGCACCAGTTCCCACTGTCACAGGACAGAGAATGGAGAGCACCAGATCCCACTGTCACAGGACAGAGAGTGGAGAGCACCAGTAACCACTGCCTCAGGACAGAGAGTGGACAGCACCAGTTCACACTGTCACAGGACAGAGATTGGAGAGCACCAGTTCCCACTGTCACAGGACAGAGAGTAGAGAGCACCAGTTCCCACTGTCACAGGACAGAGAGTGGAGAGCACCAGTTCCCACTGTCACAGGACAGAGAGTGGAGAGCACCAGTTCAAACTGTCAGAGGACAGAGAGTGGAGAGCACCAGTTCCCACTGTCACAGGACAAAGAGTGGGGAGCACCAGTTCCCACTGTCACAGGACAGAGCGTGGGGAGCACCAGTTGCCACTGTTGCAGGACAGAGAGTGGAGAGAACCAGTTCCCACTGTCACAGGACAGAGAGTGGAGAGCACCAGTTCCCACTGTCACAGGACAGAGAGTGGAGAGCAGCAGTTCAAACTGTCACAGGACAGAGAGTGGAGAGCAACAGTTCCCACTGTCACAGGACAGAGAGTGGAGAGCACCAGTTCCCACTGTCACAGGACAGAGGGTGGAGAGCACCAGTTCCCACTGTCACAGGACAGAGAGTGGAGAGCACCAGTTCAAACTGTCACAGGACGGGAGAGTGGAGAGCACCAGTTCCCAATGTCACAGGACAGAGAGTGGAGAGCAACAGTTCCCACTGTCACAGGACAGAGAGTAGAGAGCACCAGTTCCCACTGTCACAGGAGAGAGAGTGGAGAGCACCAGTTCCCACTGTGACAGGACAGCGAGTGGAGAGCACCAGTTCCCACTGTCACAGGACAGAGAGTGGAGAGCACCAGTTCCCACTGTCACAGGACAGAGAGTGGAGAGCAGCAGTTCCCACTGTCACAGGACAGAAAGTGGAGAGCACCAGTTCAAACTGTCTTAGGACAGAGAGTGGAGAGCACCAGTTCCCACTGTCACAGGACAGAGAGTGGAGAGCACCAGTTCCCACTGTCACAGGACAGAGATTGGAGAGCACCAGTTCCCACTGTCACAGGACAGAGATTGGAGAGCACCAGTTCCCACTTTCACAGGACAGAGAGTGGAGAGCACCAGTTCAAACTTTCACAGGAAAGAGAGTGGAGAGCACCAGTTCCCACTGTCACAGGACAGAGAGTGGAGAGCACCAGTTCCCACTGTCACAGGACAGAGAGTGGAGAGCACCAGTTCAAACTGTCACAGGACGGGAGAGTGGAGAGCACCAGTTCCCACTGTCACAGGACAGAGAGTGGAGAGCAACAGTTCCCACTGTCACAGGACAGAGAGTGGAGAGCACCAGTTCCCACTGTCACAGAACAGAGAGTGGAGAGCACCAGTTCAAACTGTCACAGGACGGGAGAGTGGAGAGCACCAGTTCCCACTGTCACAGGACAGAGAGTGGAGAGCACCAGTTCCCACTGTCACAGGACAGAGAGTGGAGAGCCCCAGTTCCCACTGTCACAGGACAGGGAGTGGAGAGCACCAGCTCCCACGGTCACAGGACAAAGAATGGAGAGCACCAGTTCCCACTGTCACAGGACAGAGAGTGGAGAGCACCAGTTCCCACTGTCACAGGACAGAGAGTGGAGAGCACCAGTTCCCACTGTCACAGGACACTGAGTGGAGAGCACCAGTTCCCACTGTCACAGGACAGAGAGTGGCGAGCACCAGTTCCCACTGTCACAGGATAGAGAGTGGAGAGCACCAGTTCCCACTGTCACAGGGCAGAGAGTGGAAAGCACCAGTTCCCACTGTCACAGGACAGAGAGTGGAGAGCACCAGTTCAAACCGTCACAGGACAGAGAGTTGAGAGCACCAGTTCAAACTGTCACAGGACAGAGAGTGGAGAGCACCAGTTCCCACTGTCACAGGACAGAGAGTGGAGAGCACCAGTTCCCACTGTCACAGGACAGAGAGTGGAGAGCACCAGTTCCCACTGTCACAGGACAGAGGGTGGAGAGCACCAGTTCCCACTGTCACAGGACAGAGATTGGAGAGCACCAGTTCAAACTGTCACAGGACGGGAGAGTGGAGAGCACCAGTTCCCAATGTCACAGGACAGAGAGTGGAGAGCAACAGTTCCCACTCTCACAGGACAGAGAGTGGAGAGCACCAGTTCCCACTGTGACAGGACAGCGAGTGGAGAGCACCAGTTCCCACTGTCACAGGACAGAGAGTGGAGAGCACCAGTTCCCACTGTCACAGGACAGAGAGTGGAGAGCACCAGTTCCCACTGTCACAGGCCAGAGAGTGGAGAGCACCAGTTCCCACTGTCACAGGACAGGGAGTTGTGAGCACCAATTCCCACGGTCACAGGACAAAGAATGGAGAGCACCAGTTCCCACTGTCACAGGACAGAGAGTGGACAGCACCAGTTCACACTGTAACAGGACATAGATTGGAGAGCACCAGTTCCCACTGTCACAGGACAGAGAGTGGAGAGCACCAGTTCCCACTGTCACAGGACAGAGAGTGGAGAGCACCAGTTCCCACTGTCACAGGACAGAGGGTGGAGAGCACCAGTTCCCACTGTCACAGGACAGAGAGTGGAGAGCACCAGTTCAAACTGTCACAGGACGGGAGAGTGGAGAGCACCAGTTCCCAATGTCACAGGACAGAGAGTGGAGAGCAACAGTTCCCACTGTCACAGGACAGAGAGTAGAGAGCACCAGTTCCCACTGTCACAGGACAGAGAGTGGAGAGCACCAGTTCCCACTGTCACAGGACAGAGAGTGGAGAGCACCAGTTCCCACTGTCACAGGACAGAGAGTGGAGAGCACCAGTTCCCAATGTCGCAGGACAGAGAGTGCAGAGCACCATTTCCCACTGTCACAGGACAGAGAGTGGAGAGCACCAGTTCCCACTGTCACAGGACAGAGATTGGAGAGCACCAGTTCCCACTGTGACAGGACAGCGAGTGGAGAGCACCAGTTCCCACTGTCACAGGACAGAGAGTGGAGAGCACCAGTTCCCACTGTCACAGGACAGAGAGTGGAGAGCAGCAGTTCCCACTGTCACAGGACAGAGAGTGGAGAGCACCAGTGCAAACTGTCTTAGGACAGAGAGTGGAGAGCACCAGTTCCCACTGTCACAGGACAGAGAGTGGAGAGCACCAGTTCCCACTGTCACAGGACAGAGATTGGAGAGCACCTGTTCCCACTGTCACAGGACAGAGATTGGAGAGCACCAGTTCCCACTTTCACAGGACAGAGAGTGGAGAGCACCAGTTCAAACTGTCACAGGACAGAGAGTGGAGAGCACCAGTTCCCACTGTCACAGGACAGAGAGTGGAGAGCACCAGTTCCCACTGTCACAGAACAGAGAGTGGAGAGCACCAGTTCAAACTGTCACAGGACGGGAGAGTGGAGAGCACCAGTTCCCACTGTCACAGGACAGAGAGTGGAGAGCAACAGTTCCCACTGTCACAGGACAGAGAGTGGAGAGCACCAGTTCCCACTGTCACAGAACAGAGAGTGGAGAGCACCAGTTCAAACTGTCACAGGACGGGAGAGTGGAGAGCACCAGTTGCCACTGTTGCAGGACAGAGAGTGGAGAGAACCAGTTCCCACTGTCACAGGACAGAGAGTGGAGAGCACCAGCTCCCACTGTCACAGGACAGAGAGTGGAGAGCAGCAGTTCAAACTGTCACAGGACAGAGAGTGGAGAGCAACAGTTCCCACTGTCACAGGACAGAGAGTGGAGAGCACCAGTTCCCACTGTCACAGGACAGAGGGTGGAGAGCACCAGTTCCCACTGTCACAGGACAGAGAGTGGAGAGCACCAGTTCAAACTGTCACAGGACGGGAGAGTAGAGAGCACCAGTTCCCAATGTCACAGGACAGAGAGTGGAGAGCAACAGTTCCCACTGTCACAGGACAGAGGGTGGAGAGCACCAGTTCCCACTGTCACAGGACAGAGAGTAGAGAGCACCAGTTCCCACTGTCACAGGACAGAGAGTGGAGAGCACCAGTTCCCACTGTGACAGGACAGCGAGTGGAGAGCACCAGTTCCCACTGTCACAGGACAGAGAGTGGAGAGCACCAGTTCCCACTTTCACAGGACAGAGAGTGGAGAGCACCAGTTCAAACTTTCACAGGAAAGAGAGTGGAGAGCACCAGTTCCCACTGTCACAGGACAGAGAGTGGAGAGCACCAGTTCCCACTGTCACAGGACAGAGAGTGGAGAGCACCAGTTCAAACTGTCACAGGACGGGAGAGTGGAGAGCACCAGTTCCCACTGTCACAGGACAGAGAGTGGAAAGCAACAGTTCCCACTGTCACAGGACAGAGAGTGGAGAGCACCAGTTCCCACTGTCACAGAACAGAGAGTGGAGAGCACCAGTTCAAACTGTCACAGGACGGGAGAGTGGAGAGCACAGTTCCCACTGTCACAGGACAGAGAGTGGAGAGCAGCAGTTCCCACTGTCACAGGACAGAGAGTGGAGAGCCCCAGTTCCCACTGTCACAGGACAGGGAGTGGAGAGCACCAGCTCCCACGGTCACAGGACAAAGAATGGAGAGCACCAGTTCCCACTGTCACAGGACAGAGATTGGAGAGCACCAGTTCCCACTGTGACAGGACAGCGAGTGGAGAGCACCAGTTCCCACTGTCACAGGACAGAGAGTGGAGAGCACCAGTTCCCACTGTCACAGGACAGAGAGTGGAGAGCAGCAGTTCCCACTGTCACAGGACAGAGAGTGGAGAGCACCAGTTCAAACTGTCTTAGGACAGAGAGTGGAGAGCACCAGTTCCCACTGTCACAGGACAGAGAGTGGAGAGCACCAGTTCCCACTGTCACAGGACAGAGATTGGAGAGCACCAGTTCCCACTGTCACAGGACAGAGAGTGGAGAGCACCAGTTCCCACTTTCACAGGACAGAGAGTGGAGAGCACCAGTTCAAACTGTCACAGGACAGAGAGTGGAGAGCACCAGTTCCCACTGTCACAGGACAGAGAGTGGAGAGCACCAGTTCCCACTGTCACAGGACAGAGAGTGGAGAGCACCAGTTCCCACTGTCACAGGACAGAGACTGGAGAGCACCAGTTCAAACTGTCACAGGACGGGAGAGTGGAGAGCACCAGTTCCCACTGTCACAGGACAGAGAGTGGAGAGCAACAGTTCCCACTGTCACAGGACAGAGAGTGGAGAGCACCAGTTCCCACTGTCACAGGACAGAGAGTGGAGAGCACCAGTTCAAACTGTCACAGGACGGGAGAGTGGAGAGCACCAGTTCCCACTGTCACAGGACAGAGAGTGGAGAGCACCAGTTCCCACTGTCACAGGACAGAGAGTGGAGAGCCCCAGTTCCCACTGTCACAGGACAGGGAGTGGAGAGCACCAGCTCCCACGGTCACAGGACAAAGAATGGAGAGCACCAGTTCCCACTGTCACAGGACAGAGAGTGGAGAGCACCAGTTCCCACTGTCACAGGACAGAGAGTGGAGAGCACCAGTTCCCACTGTCACAGGACACTGAGTGGAGAGCACCAGTTCCCACTGTCACAGGACAGAGAGTGGAGAGCACCAGTTCCCACTGTCACAGGATAGAGAGTGGAGAGCACCAGTTCCCACTGTCACAGGGCAGAGATGGAGAGCACCAGTTCCCACTGTCACAGGACAGAGAGTGGAGAGCACCAGTTCAAACTGTCACAGGACAGAGAGTTGAGAGCACCAGTTCAAACTGTCACAGGACAGAGAGTGGAGAGCACCAGTTCCCACTGTCACAGGACAGAGAATGGAGAGCACCAGATCCCACTGTCACAGGACAGAGAGTGGAGAGCACCAGTAACCACTGCCTCAGGACAGAGAGTGGACAGCACCAGTTCACACTGTCACAGGACAGAGATTGGAGAGCACCAGTTCCCACTGTCACAGGACAGAGAGTAGAGAGCACCAGTTCCCACTGTCACAGGACAGAGAGTGGAGAGCACCAGTTCCCACTGTCACAGGACAGAGAGTGGAGAGCAGCAGTTCAAACTGTCACAGGACAGAGAGTGGAGAGCAACAGTTCCCACTGTCACAGGACAGAGAGTGGAGAGCACCAGTTCCCACTGTCACAGGACAGAGGGTGGAGAGCACCAGTTCCCACTGTCACAGGACAGAGAGTGGAGAGCACCAGTTCAAACTGTCACAGGACGGGAGAGTGGAGTGCACCAGTTCCCAATGTCACAGGACAGAGAGTGGAGAGCAACAGTTCCCACTGTCACAGGACAGAGAGTAGAGAGCACCAGTTCCCACTGTCACAGGATAGAGAGTGGAGAGCACCAGTTCCCACTGTGACAGGACAGCGAGTGGAGAGCACCAGTTCCCACTGTCACAGGACAGAGAGTGGAGAGCACCAGTTCCCACTGTCACAGGACAGAGAGTGGAGAGCAGCAGTTCCCACTGTCACAGGACAGAGAGTGGAGAGCACCAGTTCAAACTGTCTTAGGACAGAGAGTGGAGAGCACCAGTTCCCACTGTCACAGGACAGAGAGTGGAGAGCACCAGTTCCCACTGTCACAGGACAGAGATTGGAGAGCACCAGTTCCCACTGTCACAGGACAGAGATTGGAGAGCACCAGTTCCCACTTTCACAGGACAGAGAGTGGAGAGCACCAGTTCAAACTTTCACAGGAAAGAGAGTGGAGAGCACCAGTTCCCACTGTCACAGGACAGAGAGTGGAGAGCACCAGTTCCCACTGTCACAGGACAGAGAGTGGAGAGCACCAGTTCAAACTGTCACAGGACGGGAGAGTGGAGAGCACCAGTTCCCACTGTCACAGGACAGAGAGTGGAGAGCAACAGTTCCCACTGTCACAGGACAGAGAGTGGAGAGCACCAGTTCCCACTGTCACAGAACAGAGAGTGGAGAGCACCAGTTCAAACTGTCACAGGACGGGAGAGTGGAGAGCACCAGTTCCCACTGTCACAGGACAGAGAGTGGAGAGCACCAGTTCCCACTGTCACAGGACAGAGAGTGGAGAGCCCCAGTTCCCACTGTCACAGGACAGGGAGTGGAGAGCACCAGCTCCCACGGTCACAGGACAAAGAATGGAGAGCACCAGTTCCCACTGTCACAGGACAGAGAGTGGAGAGCACCAGTTCCCACTGTCACAGGACAGAGAGTGGAGAGCACCAGTTCCCACTGTCACAGGACACTGAGTGGAGAGCACCAGTTCCCACTGTCACAGGACAGAGAGTGGAGAGCACCAGTTCCCACTGTCACAGGATAGAGAGTGGAGAGCACCAGTTCCCACTGTCACAGGGCAGAGAGTGGAAAGCACCAGTTCCCACTGTCACAGGACAGAGAGTGGAGAGCACCAGTTCAAACAGTCACAGGACAGAGAGTTGAGAGCACCAGTTCAAACTGTCACAGGACAGAGAGTGGAGAGCACCAGTTCCCACTGTCACAGGACAGAGAGTGGAGAGCACCAGTTCCCACTGTCACAGGACAGAGAGTGGAGAGCACCAGTTCCCACTGTCACAGGACAGAGAGTGGAGAGCACCAGTTCCCACTGTCACAGGACAGAGAGTGGAGAGCACCAGTTCAAACTGTCACAGGACAGAGAGTGGAGAGCACCAGTTCCCACTGTCACAGGACAGAGAGTGGAGAGCACCAGTTCCCACTGTCACAGGACAGAGGGTGGAGAGCACCAGTTCCCACTGTCACAGGACAGAGATTGGAGAGCACCAGTTCAAACTGTCACAGGACGGGAGAGTGGAGAGCACCAGTTCCCAATGTCACAGGACAGAGAGTGGAGAGCAACAGTTCCCACTCTCACAGGACAGAGAGTGGAGAGCACCAGTTCCCACTGTCACAGGACAGAGAATGGAGAGCACCAGTTCAAACTGTCACAGGATGGGAGAGTGGAGAGCACCAGTTCCCACTGTCACAGGACAGAGAGTGGAGAGCACCAGTTCCCACTGTCACAGGCCAGAGAGTGGAGAGCACCAGTTCCCACTGTCACAGGACAGGGAGTTGTGAGCACCAATTCCCACGGTCACAGGACAAAGAATGGAGAGCACCAGTTCCCACTGTCACAGGACAGAGAGTGGACAGCACCAGTTCACACTGTCACAGGACAGAGATTGGAGAGCACCAGTTCCCACTGTCACAGGACAGAGAGTGGAGAGCACCAGTTCCAACTGTCACAGGACAGAGAGCGGAGAGCACCAGTTCCCACTGTCACAGGACAGAGGGTGGAGAGCACCAGTTCCCACTGTCACAGGACAGAGAGTGGAGAGCACCAGTTCAAACTGTCACAGGACGGGAGAGTGGAGAGCACCAGTTCCCAATGTCACAGGACAGAGAGTGGAGAGCAACAGTTCCCACTGTCACAGGACAGAGAGTAGAGAGCACCAGTTCCCACTGTCACAGGACAGAGAGTGGAGAGCAACAGTTCCCACTGTCACAGGACAGAGAGTGGAGAGCACCAGTTCCCACTGTCACAGGACAGAGAGTGGAGAGCACCAGTTCCCAATGTCGCAGGACAGAGAGTGCAGAGCACCATTTCCCACTGTCACAGGACAGAGAGTGGAGAGCACCAGTTCCCACTGTCACAGGACAGAGATTGGAGAGCACCAGTTCCCACTGTGACAGGACAGCGAGTGGAGAGCACCAGTTCCCACTGTCACAGGACAGAGAGTGGAGAGCACCAGTTCCCACTGTCACAGGACAGAGAGTGGAGAGCAGCAGTTCCCACTGTCACAGGACAGAGAGTGGAGAGCACCAGTGCAAACTGTCTTAGGACAGAGAGTGGAGAGCACCAGTTCCCACTGTCACAGGACAGAGAGTGGAGAGCACCAGTTCCCACTGTCACAGGACAGAGATTGGAGAGCACCAGTTCCCACTGTCACAGGACAGAGATTGGAGAGCACCAGTTCCCACTTTCACAGGACAGAGAGTGGAGAGCACCAGTTCAAACTGTCACAGGACAGAGAGTGGAGAGCACCAGTTCCCACTGTCACAGGACAGAGAGTGGAGAGCACCAGTTCCCACTGTCACAGGACAGAGAGTGGAGAGCACCAGTTCAAACTGTCACAGGACGGGAGAGTGGAGAGCACCAGTTCCCACTGTCACAGGACAGAGAGTGGAGAGCAACAGTTCCCACTGTCACAGGACAGAGAGTGGAGAGCACCAGTTCCCACTGTCACAGAACAGAGAGTGGAGAGCACCAGTTCAAACTGTCACAGGACGGGAGAGTGGAGAGCACCAGTTCCCACTGTCACAGGACAGAGAGTGGAGAGCACCAGTTCCCACTGTCACAGGACAGAGAGTGGAGAGCCCCAGTTCACACTGTCACAGGACAGGGAGTGGAGAGCACCAGCTCCCACGGTCACAGGACAAAGAATGGAGAGCACCAGTTCCCACTGTCACAGGACAGAGAGTGGAGAGCACCAGTTCCCACTGTCACAGGACAGAGAGTGGAGAGCACCAGTTCCCACTGTCACAGGACACTGAGTGGAGAGCACCAGTTCCCACTGTCACAGGACAGAGAGTGGAGAGCACCAGTTCCCACTGTCACAGGACAGAGAGTGGAGAGCACCAGTTCCCACTGTCACAGGATAGAGAGTGGAGAGCACCAGTTCCCACTGTCACAGGATAGAGAGTGGAGAGCACCAGTTCCCACTGTCACAGGGCAGAGAGTGGAAAGCACCAGTTCCCACTGTCACAGGACAGAGAGTGGAGAGCACCAGTTCCCACTGTCACAGGACAGAGAATGGAGAGCACCAGATCCCACTGTCACAGGACAGAGAGTGGAGAGCACCAGTAACCACTGCCACAGGACAGAGCGTGGACAGCACCAGTTTACACTGTCACAGGACAGAGATTGGAGAGCACCAGTTCCCACTGTCACAGGACAGAGAGTGGAGAGCACCAGTTCCCACTGTCACAGGACAGAGAGTGGAGAGCACCAGTTCCCACTGTCACAGGACAGAGAGTGGAGAGCACCAGTTCAACCTGTCAGAGGACAGAGAGTGGAGAGCACCAGTTCCCACTGTCACAGGACAAAGAGTGGAGAGCACCAGTTCCCACTGTCACAGGACAGAGCGTGGAGAGCACCAGTTGCCACTGTTGCAGGACAGAGAGCGGAGAGAACCAGTTCCCACTGTCACAGGACAGAGAGTGGAGAGCACCAGTTCCCACTGTCACAGGACAGAGAGTGGAGAGCACCAGTTCAAACTGTCACAGGACAGAGAGTGGAGAGCACCAGTTCCCACTGTCACAGGACAGAGAGTGGAGAGCACCAGTTCCCACTGTCACAGGACAGAGGGTGGAGAGCACCAGTTCCCACTGTCACAGGACAGAGAGTGGAGAGCACCAGTTCAAACTGTCACAGGACGGGAGAGTGGAAAGCACCAGTTCCCAATGTCACAGGACAGAGAGTGGAGAGCAACAGTTCCCACTGTCACAGGACAGAGAGTGGAGAGCACCAGTTCCCACTGTCACAGGACAGAGAGTGGAGAGCACCAGTTCAAACTGTCACAGGATGGGAGAGTGGAGAGCAGCAGTTCCCACTGTCACAGGATAGAGAGTGGAGAGCACCAGTTTCCACTGTCACAGGACAGAGAGTGGAGAGCACCAGTTCCCACTGTCACAGGACAGAGAGTGGAGAGCACCAGTTCAAACTGTCACAGGACAGAGAGTTGAGAGCACCAGTTCAAACTGTCACAGGACAGAGAGTGGAGAGCACCAGTTCCCACTGTCACAGGACAGAGAGTGGAGAGCACCATTTCCCACTGTCACAGGACAGAGAGTGGAGAGCACCAGATCCCACTGTCACAGGACAGAGAGTGGAGAGCACCAGTAACCACTGTCACAGGACAGAGAGTGGAGAGCACCAGTTCACACTGTCACAGGACAGAGAGTGGAGAGCACCAGTTCCCACTGTCACAGGACAGAGAGTGGAGAGCACCAGTTCCCACTGTCACAGGACAGAGAGTGGAGAGCACCAGTTCCCACTGTCACAGGACAGAGAGTGGAGAGCACCAGTTCAAACTGTCACAGGACAGAGAGTGGAGAGCACCAGTTCCCACTGTCACAGGACAGAGCGTGGAGAGCACCATTTCCCAATGTCACAGGACAGAGAGTGGAGAGCACCAGTTCCCACTGTCACAGGACAGAGAGTAGAGAGCACCAGTTCCCACTGTCACAGGACAGAGAGTGGAGAGCACCAGTTCCCACTGTGACAGGACAGCGAGTGGAGAGCACCAGTTCCCACTGTCACAGGACAGAGAGTGGAGAGCACCAGTTCCCACTGTCACAGGACAGAGAGTGGAGAGCAGCAGTTCCCACTGTCACAGGACAGAGAGTGGAGAGCACCAGTTCAAACTGTCTTCGGACAGAGAGTGGAGAGCACCAGTTCCCACTGTCACAGGACAGAGAGTGGAGAGCACCAGTTCCCACTGTCACAGGACAGAGATTGGAGAGCACCAGTTCCCACTGTCACAGGACAGAGATTGGAGAGCACCAGTTCCCACTTTCACAGGACAGAGAGTGGAGAGCACCAGTTCAAACTTTCACAGGACAGAGAGTGGAGAGCACCAGTTCCCACTGTCACAGGACAGAGAGTGGAGAGCACCAGTTCCCACTGTCACAGGACAGAGAGTGGAGAGCACCAGTTCAAACTGTCACAGGACGGGAGAGTGGAGAGCACCAGTTCCCACTGTCACAGGACAGAGAGTGGAGAGCAACAGTTCCCACTGTCACAGGACAGAGAGTGGAGAGCACCAGTTCCCACTGTCACAGAACAGAGAGTGGAGAGCACCAGTTCAAACTGTCACAGGACGGGAGAGTGGAGAGCACCAGTTCCCACTGTCACAGGACAGAGAGTGGAGAGCACCAGTTCCCACTGTCACAGGACAGAGAGTGGAGAGCCCCAGTTCCCACTGTCACAGGACAGGGAGTGGAGAGCACCAGTTCCCACTGTCACAGGACACTGAGTGGAGAGCACCAGTTCCCACTGTCACAGGACAGAGAGTGGAGACAACCAGTTCCCACTGTCACAGGACAGAGAGTGGAGCGCACCAGTTCCCACTGTCACAGGGCAGAGAGTGGAAAGCACCAGTTCCCACTGTCACAGGACAGAGAGTGGAGAGCACCAGTTCAAACTGTCACAGGACAGAGAGTTGAGAGCACCAGTTCAAACTGTCACAGGACAGAGAGTGGAGAGCACCAGTTCCCACTGTCACAGGACAGAGAGTGGAGAGCACCAGTTCCCACTGTCACAGGACAGAGAATGGAGAGCACCAGATCCCACTGTCACAGGACAGAGAATGGAGAGCACCAGTAACCACTGCCACAGGACAGAGCGTGGACAGCACCAGTTCACACTGTCACAGGACAGAGATTGGAGAGCACCAGTTCCCACTGTCACAGGACAGAGAGTGGAGAGCACCAGTTCCCACTGTCACAGGACAGAGAGTGGAGAGCACCAGTTCCCACTGTCACAGGACAGAGAGTGGAGAGCACCAGTTCAAACTGTCACAGGACAGAGAGTGGAGAGCACCAGTTCCCACTGTCACAGGACAGAGAGTGGAGAGCACCTATTCCCACTGTCACAGGACAGAGGGTGGAGAGCACCAGTTCCCACTGTCACAGGACAGAGAGTGGAGAGCACCAGTTCAAACTGTCACAGGACGGGAGAGTGGAGAGCACCAGTTCCCAATGTCACAGGACAGAGAGTGGAGAGCAACAGTTCCCACTGTCACAGGACAGAGAGTGGAGAGCACCCGTTCCCACTGTCACAGGACAGAGAGTGGAGAGCACCAGTTCAAACTGTCACAGGATGGGAGAGTGGAGAGCACCAGTTCCCACTGTCACAGGACAGAGATTGGAGAGCACCAGTTCCCACTGTCACAGGACAGAGAGTGGAGAGCACCAGTTCCCACTGTCACAGGACAGAGAGTGGAGAGCACCAGTTCCCACTGTCACAGGACAGAGAGTGGAGAGCACCAGTTCAAACTGTCAGAGGACAGAGAGTGGAGAGCACCAGTTCCCACTGTCACAGGACAAAGAGTGGAGAGCACCAGTTCCCACTGTCACAGGACAGAGCGTGGGGAGCACCCGTTGCCACTGTTGCAGGACAGAGAGTGGGGAGAACCAGTTCCCACTGTCACAGGACAGAGAGTGGAGAGCACCAGTTCCCACTGTCACAGGACAGAGAGTGGAGAGCACCAGTTCAAACTGTCACAGGACAGAGAGTGGAGAGCAACAGTTCCCACTGTCACAGGACAGAGAGTGGAGAGCACCAGTTCCCACTGTCACAGGACAGAGGGTGGAGAGCACCAGTTCCCACTGTCACAGGACAGAGAGTGGAGAGCACCAGTTCAAACTGTCACAGGACGGGAGAGTGGAGAGCACCAGTTCCCAATGTCACAGGACAGAGAGTGGAGAGCAACAGTTCCCACTGTCACAGGACAGAGAGTAGAGAGCACCAGTTCCCACTGTCACAGGACAGAGAGTGGAGAGCACCAGTTCCCACTGTCACAGGACAGAGAGTGGAGAGCACCAGTTCCCAATGTCGCAGGACAGAGAGTGCAGAGCACCATTTCCCACTGTCACAGGACAGAGAGTGGAGAGCACCAGTTCCCACTGTCACAGGACAGAGATTGGAGAGCACCAGTTCCCACTGTGACAGGACAGCGAGTGGAGAGCACCAGTTCCCACTGTCACAGGACAGAGAGTGGAGAGCACCAGTTCCCACTGTCACAGGACAGAGAGTGGAGAGCAGCAGTTCCCACTGTCACAGGACAGAGAGTGGAGAGCACCAGTTCAAACTGTCTTAGGACAGAGAGTGGAGAGCACCAGTTCCCACTGTCACAGGACAGAGAGTGGAGAGCACCAGTTCCCACTGTCACAGGACAGAGATTGGAGAGCACCAGTTCCCACTGTCACAGGACAGAGATTGGAGAGCACCAGTTCCCACTTTCACAGGACAGAGAGTGGAGAGCACCAGTTCAAACTGTCACAGGACAGAGAGTGGAGAGCACCAGTTCGCACTGTCACAGGACAGAGAGTGGAGAGCACCAGTTCCCACTGTCACAGGACAGAGAGTGGAGAGCACCAGTTCAAACTGTCACAGGACGGGAGAGTGGAGAGCACCAGTTCCCACTGTCACAGGACAGAGAGTGGAGAGCAACAGTTCCCACTGTCACAGGACAGAGAGTGGAGAGCAACAGTTCCCACTGTCACAGAACAGAGAGTGGAGAGCACCAGTTCAAACTGTCACAGGACGGGAGAGTGGAGAGCACCAGTTCCCACTGTCACAGGACAGAGAGTGGAGAGCACCAGTTCCCACTGTCACAGGACAGAGAGTGGAGAGCCCCAGTTCCCACTGTCACAGGACAGGGAGTGGAGAGCACCAGCTCCCACGGTCACAGGACAAAGAATGGAGAGCACCAGTTCCCACTGTCACAGGACAGAGAGTGGAGAGCACCAGTTCCCACTGTCACAGGACAGAGAGTGGAGAGCACCAGTTCCCACTGTCACAGGACACTGAGTGGAGAGCACCAGTTCCCACTGTCACAGGACAGAGAGTGGAGAGCACCAGTTCCCACTGTCACAGGATAGAGAGTGGAGAGCACCAGTTCCCACTGTCACAGGGCAGAGAGTGGAAAGCACCAGTTCCCACTGTCACAGGACAGAGAGTGGAGAGCACCAGTTCAAACTGTCACAGGACAGAGAGTTGAGAGCACCAGTTCAAACTGTCACAGGACAGAGAGTGGAGAGCACCAGTTCCCACTGTCACAGGACAGAGAGTGGAGAGCACCAGTTCCCACTGTCACAGGACAGAGAATGGAGAGCACCAGATCCCACTGTCACAGGACAGAGAGTGGAGAGCACCAGTAACCACTGCCACAGGACAGAGCGTGGACAGCACCAGTTCACACTGTCACAGGACAGAGATTGGAGAGCACCAGTTCCCACTGTCACAGGACAGAGAGTGGAGAGCACCAGTTCCCACTGTCACAGGACAGAGAGTGGAGAGCACCAGTTCCCACTGTCACAGGACAGAGAGTGGAGAGCACCAGTTCAAACTGTCAGAGGACAGAGAGTGGAGAGCACCAGTTCCCACTGTCACAGGACAAAGAGTGGAGAGCACCAGTTCCCACTGTCACAGGACAGAGCGTGGAGAGCACCAGTTGCCACTGTTGCAGGACAGAGAGCGGAGAGAACCAGTTCCCACTGTCACAGGACAGAGAGTGGAGAGCACCAGTTCAAACTGTCACAGGACGGGAGAGTGGAGAGCACCAGTTCCCACTGTCACAGGACAGAGAGTGGAGAGCAACAGTTCCCACTGTCACAGGACAGAGAGTGGAGAGCACCAGTTCCCACTGTCACAGAACAGAGAGTGGAGAGCACCAGTTCAAACTGTCACAGGACGGGAGAGTGGAGAGCACCAGTTCCCACTGTCACAGGACAGAGAGTGGAGAGCACCAGTTCCCACTGTCACAGGACAGAGAGTGGAGAGCACCAGTTCCCACTGTCACAGGACACTGAGTGGAGAGCACCAGTTCCCACTGTCACAGGACAGAGAGTGGAGAGCACCAGTTCCTACTGTCACAGGATAGAGAGTGGAGAGCACCAGTTCCCACTGTCACAGGGCAGAGAGTGGAAAGCACCAGTTCCCACTGTCACAGGACAGAGAGTGGAGAGCACCAGTTCAAACTGTCACAGGACAGAGAGTTGAGAGCACCAGTTCAAACTGTCACAGGACAGAGAGTGGAGAGCACCAGTTCCCACTTTCACAGGACAGAGAGTGGAGAGCACCAGTTCCCACTGTCACAGGACAGAGAATGGAGAGCACCAGATCCCACTGTCACAGGACAGAGAGTGGAGAGCACCAGTAACCACTGCCACAGGACAGAGCGTGGACAGCACCAGTTCACACTGTCACAGGACAGAGATTGGAGAGCACCAGTTCCCACTGTCACAGGACAGAGAGTGGAGAGCACCAGTTCCCACTGTCACAGGACAGAGAGTGGAGAGCACCAGTTCCCACTGTCACAGGACAGAGAGTGGAGAGCACCAGTTCAAACTGTCAGAGGACAGAGAGTGGAGAGCACCAGTTCCCACTGTCACAGGACAAAGAGTGGAGAGCACCAGTTCCCACTGTCACAGGACAGAGCGTGGAGAGCACCAGTTGCCACTGTTGCAGGACAGAGAGCGGAGAGAACCAGTTCCCACTGTCACAGGACAGAGAGTGGAGAGCACCAGTTCCCACTGTCACAGGACAGAGAGTGGAGAGCACCAGTTCAAACTGTCACAGGACAGAGAGTGGAGAGCACCAGTTCCCATTGTCACAGGACAGAGAGTGGAGAGCACCAGTTCCCACTGTCACAGGACAGAGGGTGGAGAGCACCAGTTCCCACTGTCACAGGACAGAGAGTGGAGGGCACCAATTCAAACTGTCACAGGACGGGAGAGTGGAGAGCACCAGTTCCCAATGTCACAGGACAGAGAGTGGAGAGCAACAGTTCCCACTGTCACAGGACAGAGAGTGGAGAGCACCAGTTCCAACTGTCACAGGACAGAGAGTGGAGAGCCCCAGTTCAAACTGTCACAGGATGGGAGAGTGGAGAGCACCAGTTCCCACTGTCACAGGACAGAGAGTGGAGAGCACCAGTTCCCACTCTCACAGGCCAGAGAGTGGAGAGCACCAGTTCCCACTGTCACAGGACAGGGAGTGGTGAGCACCAATTCCCACGGTCACAGGACAAAGAATGGAGAGCACCAGTTCCCACTGTCACAGGACAGAGAGTGGAGAGCACCAGTTCCCACTGTCACAGGACAGAGAGTGTAGAGCACCAGTTGCCACTGTCACAGGACACTGAGTGGAGAGCTCCAGTTCCCACTGTCACAGGACAGAGAGTGGAGAGCACCAGTTCCCACTGTCACAGGATAGAGAGTGGAGAGCACCAGTTTCCACTGTCACAGGACAGAGAGTGGAGAGCACCAGTTCCCACTGTCACAGGACAGAGAGTGGAGAGCACCAGTTCAAACTGTCACAGGACAGAGAGTTGAGAGCACAAGTTCAAACTGTCACAGGACAGAGAGTGGAGAGCACCAGTTCCCACTGTCACAGGACAGAGAGTGGAGAGCACCATTTCCCTCTGCCACAGGACAGAGAGTGGAGAGCACCAGATCCCACTGTCACAGGACAGAGAGTGGAGAGCACCAGTTCCCACTGTCACAGGACAGAGAGTGGGGAGCACCAGTTCCCACTGTCACAGGACAGAGAGTGGAGAGCACCATTTCAAACTGTCACAGGACAGAGAGTGGAGAGCACCAGTTCCCACTGTCACAGGACAGACAGTGGAGAGCACCATTTCCCACTGTGACAGGACAGAGAGCGGAGAGCACCAGTTCCCACTGTTACAGGACAGAGAGTGGAGAGCACCAGTTCAAACTGTCAGGACGGGAAAGTGGAGAGCACCAGTTCCCACTGTCACAGGACAGAGAGTGGAGAGCAACAGTTCCCACTGTCACAGGACAGAGAGTGGAGAGCACCAGTTCCCACTGTCACAGGACAGAGAGTGGAGAGCACCAGTTCCCACTGTCACAGGACGGGAGAGTGGAGAGCACCAGGTGCCACTGTCACAGGACAGAGAGTGGAGAGCACCAGTTCCCACTGTCACAGGACAGAGAGTGGAGAGCACCAGTTCCCACTGTCACAGGACAGAGAGTGGAGAGCACCAGTTCCCACTGTCACAGGACAGAGAGTGGAGAGCACCAGTTCCCACTGTCACAGGACAGAGAGTGGAGAGCACCAGTTCCCACTGTCACAGGACAGAGAGTGGAGATCACCTGTTCCCACTGTCACAGGACAGAGAGTGGAGCGCACCAGTTCCCACTGTCACAGGACAGAGAGTGGAGAGCACCAGTTCCCACTGTCACAGGACAGAGAGTGGAGAGCGCCAGTTCCCACTGTGACAGGACAGAGAGTGGAGAGCACCAGTTCAAACTGTCACAGGACAGAGAGTGGAGATCACCAGTTCCCACTGTCACAGGGCAGAGAGTGGTGAGCACCATTTCCCACTGTCACAGGACAGAGAGTGGAGAGCACCAGTTCCCACTGTTACAGGACAGAGAGTGGAGAGCACCAGTTCAAACTGTCACAGGACGGGAAAGTGGAGAGCACCAGTTCACACTGTCACAGGACAGAGCGTGGAGAGCACCATTTCCCACTGTCACAGGACAGAGAGTGGAGAGCACCAGTTCCCACTGTCACAGGACAGAGAGTGAAGAGCACCAGTTCCCACTGTCACAGGACAGAGAGTGGAGAGCACCAGTTCCCACTGTCACAGGATAGAGAGTGGAGAGCACCAGTTCCCACTCTCACAGGACAGAGAGTGGAGAGCGCCATTTCCCACTGTCACAGGACAGAGAGTGGAGAGCACCAGTTCCCACTGTCACAGGACAGAGAGTGGAGAGCACCAGTTCCCACTGTCACAGGACAGAGAGTGGAGAGCATCGGTTCCCACTGTGACAGGACAGAGAGTGGAGAGCACCAATTCAAACTGTCACAGGACAGAGAGTGGAGAGCACCAGTTCAAACTGTCACAGGACGGGAGAGTGGAGAGCACCAGTTCCCACTGTCACAGGACAGAGAGTGGAGAGCAACAGTTCCCACTGTCACAGGACAGAGAGTGGAGAGCCCCAGTTCCCACTGTCACAGGACAGGGAGTGGAGAGCACCAGTTCCCACTGTCACAGGACAGAGATTGGAGAGCACAGTTCCCACTGTCACAGGACAGAGAATGGAGAGCACCAGTTCCCACTTTCACAGGACAGAGAGTGGAGAGCATCAGTTCAAACTGTCACGGGACAGAGAGTGGAGTGCACCAGTTCCCACTGTCACAGGACAGAGAGTGGAGAGCACCAGTTCCCACTGTCACAGGACAGAGAGTGGAGAGCACCAGTTCAAACTGTCACAGGACGGGAGAGTGGAGAGCACCAGTTCCCACTGTCACAGGACAGAGAGTGGAGAGCAACAGTTCCCACTGTCACAGGACAGAGAGTGGAGAGCACCAGTTCCCACTGTCACAGGACAGAGAGTGGAGAGCACCAGTTCCCACTGTCACAGGACAGAGAGTGAAGAGCACCAGTTCCCACTGTCACAGGACAGAGAGTGGAGAGCACCAGTTCCCACTGTCACAGGATAGAGAGTGGAGAGCACCAGTTCCCACTCTCACAGGACAGAGAGTGGAGAGCGCCATTTCCCACTGTCACAGGACAGAGAGTGGAGAGCACCAGTTCCCACTGTCACAGGACAGAGAGTGGAGAGCACCGGTTCCCACTGTCACAGGACAGAGAGTGGAGAGCATCGGTTCCCACTGTGACAGGACAGAGAGTGGAGAGCACCAATTCAAACTGTCACAGGACAGAGAGTGGAGAGCACCAGTTCAAACTGTCACAGGACGGGAGAGTGGAGAGCACCAGTTCCCACTGTCACAGGACAGAGAGTGGAGAGCAACAGTTCCCACTGTCACAGGACAGAGAGTGGAGAGCCCCAGTTCCCACTGTCACAGGACAGGGAGTGGAGAGCACCAGTTCCCACTGTCACAGGACAGAGATTGGAGAGCACAGTTCCCACTGTCACAGGACAGAGAATGGAGAGCACCAGTTCCCACTTTCACAGGACAGAGAGTGGAGAGCATCAGTTCAAACTGTCACGGGACAGAGAGTGGAGTGCACCAGTTCCCACTGTCACAGGACAGAGAGTGGAGAGCACCAGTTCCCACTGTCACAGGACAGAGAGTGGAGAGCACCAGTTCAAACTGTCACAGGACGGGAGAGTGGAGAGCACCAGTTCCCACTGTCACAGGACAGAGAGTGGAGAGCAACAGTTCCCACTGTCACAGGACAGAGAGTTGAGAGCACCAGTTCAAACTGTCACAGGACAGAGAGTGGAGAGCACCAGTTCCCACTTTCACAGGACAGAGAGTGGAGAGCACCAGTTCCCACTGTCACAGGACAGAGAATGGAGAGCACCAGATCCCACTGTCACAGGACAGAGAGTGGAGAGCACCAGTAACCACTGCCACAGGACAGAGCGTGGACAGCACCAGTTCACACTGTCACAGGACAGAGATTGGAGAGCACCAGTTCCCACTGTCACAGGACAGAGAGTGGAGAGCACCAGTTCCCACTGTCACAGGACAGAGAGTGGAGAGCACCAGTTCCCACTGTCACAGGACAGAGAGTGGAGAGCACCAGTTCAAACTGTCAGAGGACAGAGAGTGGAGAGCACCAGTTCCCACTGTCACAGGACAAAGAGTGGAGAGCACCAGTTCCCACTGTCACAGGACAGAGCGTGGAGAGCACCAGTTGCCACTGTTGCAGGACAGAGAGCGGAGAGAACCAGTTCCCACTGTCACAGGACAGAGAGTGGAGAGCACCAGTTCCCACTGTCACAGGACAGAGAGTGGAGAGCACCAGTTCAAACTGTCACAGGACAGAGAGTGGAGAGCACCAGTTCCCATTGTCACAGGACAGAGAGTGGAGAGCACCAGTTCCCACTGTCACAGGACAGAGGGTGGAGAGCACCAGTTCCCACTGTCACAGGACAGAGAGTGGAGGGCACCAATTCAAACTGTCACAGGACGGGAGAGTGGAGAGCACCAGTTCCCAATGTCACAGGACAGAGAGTGGAGAGCAACAGTTCCCACTGTCACAGGACAGAGAGTGGAGAGCACCAGTTCCAACTGTCACAGGACAGAGAGTGGAGAGCCCCAGTTCAAACTGTCACAGGATGGGAGAGTGGAGAGCACCAGTTCCCACTGTCACAGGACAGAGAGTGGAGAGCACCAGTTCCCACTCTCACAGGCCAGAGAGTGGAGAGCACCAGTTCCCACTGTCACAGGACAGGGAGTGGTGAGCACCAATTCCCACGGTCACAGGACAAAGAATGGAGAGCACCAGTTCCCACTGTCACAGGACAGAGAGTGGAGAGCACCAGTTCCCACTGTCACAGGACAGAGAGTGTAGAGCACCAGTTGCCACTGTCACAGGACACTGAGTGGAGAGCTCCAGTTCCCACTGTCACAGGACAGAGAGTGGAGAGCACCAGTTCCCACTGTCACAGGATAGAGAGTGGAGAGCACCAGTTTCCACTGTCACAGGACAGAGAGTGGAGAGCACCAGTTCCCACTGTCACAGGACAGAGAGTGGAGAGCACCAGTTCAAACTGTCACAGGACAGAGAGTTGAGAGCACAAGTTCAAACTGTCACAGGACAGAGAGTGGAGAGCACCAGTTCCCACTGTCACAGGACAGAGAGTGGAGAGCACCATTTCCCTCTGCCACAGGACAGAGAGTGGAGAGCACCAGATCCCACTGTCACAGGACAGAGAGTGGAGAGCACCAGTTCCCACTGTCACAGGACAGAGAGTGGGGAGCACCAGTTCCCACTGTCACAGGACAGAGAGTGGAGAGCACCATTTCAAACTGTCACAGGACAGAGAGTGGAGAGCACCAGTTCCCACTGTCACAGGACAGACAGTGGAGAGCACCATTTCCCACTGTGACAGGACAGAGAGCGGAGAGCACCAGTTCCCACTGTTACAGGACAGAGAGTGGAGAGCACCAGTTCAAACTGTCAGGACGGGAAAGTGGAGAGCACCAGTTCCCACTGTCACAGGACAGAGAGTGGAGAGCAACAGTTCCCACTGTCACAGGACAGAGAGTGGAGAGCACCAGTTCCCACTGTCACAGGACAGAGAGTGGAGAGCACCAGTTCCCACTGTCACAGGACGGGAGAGTGGAGAGCACCAGGTGCCACTGTCACAGGACAGAGAGTGGAGAGCACCAGTTCCCACTGTCACAGGACAGAGAGTGGAGAGCACCAGTTCCCACTGTCACAGGACAGAGAGTGGAGAGCACCAGTTCCCACTGTCACAGGACAGAGAGTGGAGAGCACCAGTTCCCACTGTCACAGGACAGAGAGTGGAGAGCACCAGTTCCCACTGTCACAGGACAGAGAGTGGAGATCACCTGTTCCCACTGTCACAGGACAGAGAGTGGAGCGCACCAGTTCCCACTGTCACAGGACAGAGAGTGGAGAGCACCAGTTCCCACTGTCACAGGACAGAGAGTGGAGAGCGCCAGTTCCCACTGTGACAGGACAGAGAGTGGAGAGCACCAGTTCAAACTGTCACAGGACAGAGAGTGGAGATCACCAGTTCCCACTGTCACAGGGCAGAGAGTGGTGAGCACCATTTCCCACTGTCACAGGACAGAGAGTGGAGAGCACCAGTTCCCACTGTTACAGGACAGAGAGTGGAGAGCACCAGTTCAAACTGTCACAGGACGGGAAAGTGGAGAGCACCAGTTCACACTGTCACAGGACAGAGCGTGGAGAGCACCATTTCCCACTGTCACAGGACAGAGAGTGGAGAGCACCAGTTCCCACTGTCACAGGACAGAGAGTGAAGAGCACCAGTTCCCACTGTCACAGGACAGAGAGTGGAGAGCACCAGTTCCCACTGTCACAGGATAGAGAGTGGAGAGCACCAGTTCCCACTCTCACAGGACAGAGAGTGGAGAGCGCCATTTCCCACTGTCACAGGACAGAGAGTGGAGAGCACCAGTTCCCACTGTCACAGGACAGAGAGTGGAGAGCACCAGTTCCCACTGTCACAGGACAGAGAGTGGAGAGCATCGGTTCCCACTGTGACAGGACAGAGAGTGGAGAGCACCAATTCAAACTGTCACAGGACAGAGAGTGGAGAGCACCAGTTCAAACTGTCACAGGACGGGAGAGTGGAGAGCACCAGTTCCCACTGTCACAGGACAGAGAGTGGAGAGCAACAGTTCCCACTGTCACAGGACAGAGAGTGGAGAGCCCCAGTTCCCACTGTCACAGGACAGGGAGTGGAGAGCACCAGTTCCCACTGTCACAGGACAGAGATTGGAGAGCACAGTTCCCACTGTCACAGGACAGAGAATGGAGAGCACCAGTTCCCACTTTCACAGGACAGAGAGTGGAGAGCATCAGTTCAAACTGTCACGGGACAGAGAGTGGAGTGCACCAGTTCCCACTGTCACAGGACAGAGAGTGGAGAGCACCAGTTCCCACTGTCACAGGACAGAGAGTGGAGAGCACCAGTTCAAACTGTCACAGGACGGGAGAGTGGAGAGCACCAGTTCCCACTGTCACAGGACAGAGAGTGGAGAGCAACAGTTCCCACTGTCACAGGACAGAGAGTGGAGAGCACCAGTTCCCACTGTCACAGGACAGAGAGTGGAGAGCACCAGTTCAAACTGTCACAGGACGGGAGAGTGGAGAGCACCAGTTCCCACTGTCACAGGACAGAGAGTGGAGAGCACCAGTTCCCACTGTCACAGGACAGAGAGTGGAGAGCCCCAGTTCCCACTGTCACAGGACAGGGAGTGGAGAGCACCAGCTCCCACGGTCACAGGACAAAGAATGGAGAGCACCAGTTCCCACTGTCACAGGACAGAGAGTGGAGAGCACCAGTTCCCACTGTCACAGGACAGAGAGTGGAGAGCACCAGTTCCCACTGTCACAGGATAGAGAGTGGAGAGCACCAGTTCCCACTGTCACAGGACAGAGAGTGGAGAGCACCAGTTCCCAATGTCACAGGACAGAGAGTGGAGAGCACCAGTTCAAACTGTCTCAGGACAGAGAGTGGAGAGCACCAGTTCCCACTGTCACAGGACAGAGAGTGGAGAGCACCAGTTCCCACTGTCACAGGACAGAGAGTGGGGAGCACCAGTTCCCACTGTCACAGGACAGAGTGTGGAGAGCACCATTTCAAACTGTCACAGGACAGAGAGTGGAGAGCACCAGTTCCCACTGTCACAGGACAGAGAGTGGAGAGCACCATTTCCCACTGTGACAGGACAGAGAGCGGAGAGCACCAGTTCCCACTGTTACAGGACAGAGAGTGGAGAGCACCAGTTCAAACTGTCAGGACGGGAAAGTGGAGAGCACCAGTTCCCACTGTCACAGGACAGAGAGTGGAGAGCAACAGTTCCCACTGTCACAGGACAGAGAGTGGAGAGCACCAGTTCCCACTGTCACAGGACAGAGAGTGGAGAGCACCAGTTCCCACTGTCACAGGACGGGAGAGTGGAGAGCACCAGGTGCCACTGTCACAGGACAGAGAGTGGAGAGCACCAGTTCCCACTGTCACAGGACAGAGAGTGGAGAGCACCAGTTCCCACTGTCACAGGACAGAGAGTGGAGAGCACCAGTTCCCACTGTCACAGGACAGAGAGTGGAGAGCACCAGTTCCCACTGTCACAGGACAGAGAGTGGAGAGCACCAGTTCCCACTGTCACAGGACAGAGAGTGGAGATCACCTGTTCCCACTGTCACAGGACAGAGAGTGGAGCGCACCAGTTCCCACTGTCACAGGACAGAGAGTGGAGAGCACCAGTTCCCACTGTCACAGGACAGAGAGTGGAGAGCGCCAGTTCCCACTGTGACAGGACAGAGAGTGGAGAGCACCAGTTCAAACTGTCACAGGACAGAGAGTGGAGATCACCAGTTCCCACTGTCACAGGGCAGAGAGTGGTGAGCACCATTTCCCACTGTCACAGGACAGAGAGTGGAGAGCACCAGTTCCCACTGTTACAGGACAGAGAGTGGAGAGCACCAGTTCAAACTGTCACAGGACGGGAAAGTGGAGAGCACCAGTTCACACTGTCACAGGACAGAGCGTGGAGAGCACCATTTCCCACTGTCACAGGACAGAGAGTGGAGAGCACCAGTTCCCACTGTCACAGGACAGAGAGTGAAGAGCACCAGTTCCCACTGTCACAGGACAGAGAGTGGAGAGCACCAGTTCCCACTGTCACAGGATAGAGAGTGGAGAGCACCAGTTCCCACTCTCACAGGACAGAGAGTGGAGAGCCCCATTTCCCACTGTCACAGGACAGAGAGTGGAGAGCACCAGTTCCCACTGTCACAGGACAGAGAGTGGAGAGCACCAGTTCCCACTGTCACAGGACAGAGAGTGGAGAGCATCAGTTCCCACTGTGACAGGACAGAGAGTGGAGAGCACCAATTCAAACTGTCACAGGACAGAGAGTGGAGAGCACCAGTTCAAACTGTCACAGGACGGGAGAGTGGAGAGCACCAGTTCCCACTGTCACAGGACAGAGAGTGGAGAGCAACAGTTCCCACTGTCACAGGACAGAGAGTGGAGAGCCCCAGTTCCCACTGTCACAGGACAGGGAGTGGAGAGCACCAGTTCCCACTGTCACAGGACAGAGATTGGAGAGCACAGTTCCCACTGTCACAGGACAGAGAATGGAGAGCACCAGTTCCCACTTTCACAGGACAGAGAGTGGAGAGCATCAGTTCAAACTGTCACGGGACAGAGAGTGGAGTGCACCAGTTCCCACTGTCACAGGACAGAGAGTGGAGAGCACCAGTTCCCACTGTCACAGGACAGAGAGTGGAGAGCACCAGTTCAAACTGTCACAGGACGGGAGAGTGGAGAGCACCAGTTCCCACTGTCACAGGACAGAGAGTGGAGAGCAACAGTTCCCACTGTCACAGGACAGAGAGTGGAGAGCACCAGTTCCCACTGTCACAGGACAGAGAGTGGAGAGCACCAGTTCAAACTGTCACAGGACGGGAGAGTGGAGAGCACCAGTTCCCACTGTCACAGGACAGAGAGTGGAGAGCCCCAGTTCCCACTGTCACAGGACAGGGAGTGGAGAGCACCAGCTCCCACGGTCACAGGACAAAGAATGGAGAGCACCAGTTCCCACTGTCACAGGACAGAGAGTGGAGAGCACCAGTTCCCACTGTCACAGGACAGAGAGTGGAGAGCACCAGTTCCCACTGTCACAGGACACTGAGTGGAGAGCACCAGTTCCCACTGTCACAGGACAGAGAGTGGAGAGCACCAGTTCCCACTGTCACAGGATAGAGAGTGGAGAGCACCAGTTCCCACTGTCACAGGACAGAGAGTGGAGAGCACCAGTTCCCACTGTCACAGGACAGAGAGTGGAGAGCACCAGTTCAAACTGTCACAGGACAGAGAGTTGAGAGCACCAGTTCAAACTGTCACAGGACAGAGAGTGGAGAGCACCAGTTCCCACTGTCACAGGACAGAGAGTGGAGAGCACCAGTTCCCACTGTCACAGGACAGAGAATGGAGAGCACCAGATCCCACTGTCACAGGACAGAGAGTGGAGAGCACCAGTAACCACTGCCACAGGACAGAGAGTGGAGAGCACCAGTTCACACTGTCACAGGACAGAGAGTGGAGAGCACCAGTTCCCACTGTCACAGGACAGAGAGTGGAGAGCACCAGTTCCCACTCTCACAGGACAGAGAGTGGAGAGCACCAGTTCAAACTGTCAGAGGACAGAGAGTGGAGAGCACCAGTTCCCACTGTCACAGGACAAAGAGTGGAGAGCACCAGTTCCCACTGTCACAGGACAGAGCGTGGAGAGCACCAGTTGCCACTGTCGCAGGATAGAGAGTGGAGAGCACCAGTTCAAACTGTCACAGGACAGAGAGTGGAGAGCACCAGTTCCCACTGTCACAGGACAGAGAGTGGAGAGCACCAGTTCCCACTGTCACAGGACAGAGAGTGGAGAGCACCAGTTCCCACTGTCACAGGACAGAGAGTGGAGAGCACCAGTTCAAACTGTCTCAGGACGGGAGAGTGGAGAGCACCAGTTCCCACTGTCACAGGACAGAGAGTGGAGAGCAACAGTTCCCACTGTCACAGGACAGAGAGTGGAGAGCACCAGTTCCCACTGTCACAGGACAGAGAGTGGAGAGCACCAGTTCAAACTGTCACAGGATGGGAGAGTGGAGAGCACCAGTTCCCACTGTCACAGGACAGAGAGTGGAGAGCACCAGTTCCCGCTGTCACAGGCCAGAGAGTGGAGAGCACCAGTTCCCACTGTCACAGGACAGGGAGTGGTGAGCACCAGTTCCCACGGTCACAGGACAAAGAATGGAGAGCACCAGTTCCCACTGTCACAGGACTATGAGTGGAGAGCACCAGTTCCCACTGTCACAGGACAGAGAGTGGAGAGCACCAGTTGCCACTGTCACAGGACACTGAGTGGAGAGCACCAGTTCCCACTGTCACAGGACAGAGAGTGGAGAGCACCAGTTCCCACTGTCACAGGACAGAGAGTGGAGAGCACCAGTTCCCACTGTCACAGGACAGAGAGTGGAGAGCACCAGTTCCCAATGTCACAGGACAGAGAGTGGTGAGCACCATTTCCCACTGTCACAGGACAGAGAGTGGAGAGCACAAGTTCCCACTGTCACAGGACAGAGAGTGGAAAGCACCAGTTCCCAATGTCACAGGACAGAGAGTGGAGCGCACCAGTTCCCACTGTCACAGGACAGAGAGTGTAGAGCACCAGTTCCCACTCTCACAGGACAGAGAGTGGAGAGCACCAGTTCCCACTGTCTCAGGACAGAGAGTGGAGAGCACCAGTTCAAACTGTCACAGGACAGAGAGTGGAGAGCACCATTTCCCACTGTCTCAGGACAGAGAGTGGAGAGCACCAGTTCCCACTGTCACAGGACAGAGAGTGGAGAGCACCAGTTCCCACTGTCACAGGACAGAGAGTGGAGAGCACCAGTTCCCACTGTCACAGGACAGAGAGTGGAGAGCACCATTTCAAACTGTCACAGGACAGAGAGTGGAGAGCACCAGTTCAAACTGTCACAGGACAGAGAGTGGAGAGCACCAGTTCCCACTGTCACAGGACAGAGAGTGGAGAGCACCAGTTCCCACTGTCACAGGACAGAGAGTGGAGAGCACCAGTTCCCACTGTTACAGGACAGAGAGTGGAGAGCACCAGTTCAAACTGTCACAGAAGCATCCAGTCGTGCCCCGGTAACTGCCCCCAAAGGAAGTGGAGTGTGGGAAATTGCACTCCGCTTCCATTGAGGGGTGGTCAGGCCAATTCTGCGGCGGGAGCAGGACTTCAACATTGGTGGCTAAAATTCCCGGCCCCAGAAGGTTACCACCCACAAGATGGGAGCCTGTGCGGGGAATCAGAGGGAAGTGGAGGGGAGACGGGTGCGGGGGATGGAGGGGAGAGTGGTGGAGGTGGAGGGCGGAGAAACCCAGGGCGGGGGACGGGAGGGGCCACATTGTAGCGCAGGTCTGGGGGGTGCGAAGTGTGTTGGAGGGGTGGGCCTGGGGGCTCTGTGCCTCGGTGCGGGGAGTGTTCGGAGTGGGGTGGATGGGTTAACTGCGCAGATGGCGGTTGGTGGATGTGGTGTGGTTGGCGTCGCGGGGGCGTGGCTCCGGGGTGGCCGGGGCTGGGGGCTCAACATCCGCGGGTGTTCGGCATTTGGCAGGATGGGGCGGGTTGGGTGCGGGGGGAGTGGTCCCGATGTTGGGTGGGTCCGGATCGGGGTGGGGGGCACGGTCTTGGGATGGCGGGTGGGCTGTTTGGGGCTGGGATGGGGAGAGACTTCGGGGAGTTGTTGGCCCGTGGGGTTCCCTGCCACGGAGAATTGTTGATGTCAGTTCATTTGATGTGTTCGGGAGGGAGTTGGATGTGGTCCTTCCGGCTGGGGGCAGGGCGTGGGGTGGGAGATGTGGAGGGGGCGTGGGGGGCGAGGTACTGGGGTGAGTGATCAGCCATGATCTTGTTGAATGGCGGTGCAGGCTCGAAGGGCCGAATGGCCTACTCCTGCAACTATTTTCTGTGTTTCTATGTTTCTTCCTGCATTTCCACTGGGACACTGGACCAGCTCCTGTGAAGCACACAACTTTTGACTCGAGATAATAAGGGGTCCTGGCTTGTCCAGGTTTTGATCTGCCGGGCAGTGATGGGTGATTGCTCACTCTCAAATGCTTCCATAACCATGGCTAGATCTGTGGTCTGCGCCATTTCCACCCTGTGGTGGGCAATGGCAGCCTACTGAGAGCATCGGCGCAGTTTTTTGTGCCTGGCCTGTGGTGGATGGCGTAGTTTTATGCGGACAACATGAGCGCCCATCTCTGGATGCATAAGCAACCAGTTGCAGTTTCCCGAAATCATTAGCTTGTTGCAATACACACCCGACGCCATATGACAACACATCACAAGCTAGTACCAAACGCTTACATGGACCATACAACACAAGCAATTTGTTTGAGCAAAACAATTTTCTCGCTTTAACAAAGGCATTTTCTTGGCTTTTGCCCCAAACCCATTCACCCCCTTTTTGTCGTGGATCTAGCAGTGTGCTGAGACCCGGTAAGAAGTTACCAAAGTAGTTCAAGAGTCCCAGAAACGACCGCAGCTCCATCACGTTCTGTGGCCTCGGTGCGTTCTCGATTGCCTCCATCTTCCTGTTGGTAGGCCTGATGCCGTCCGCTGCAATCCTCCTTCCCAAGAACTCCACTTCAGGCAATAGGAAAACGCACATCGAGCGTTTTAACCTGAGCCCCATGTGGTTGAGTCGACTAAGAACCTCCTCCAGGTTCTGCAGATGCTCGACTGTGTTCCGACCTGTGACCAAGATGTCGTCCTGGAAGACCACGGTGTGCGGGACCGACTTCAGTAAACTTTCCATGTTTCTTCGGAATATCGCCGCCGCTGATCGGATTCCAAATGGACTTCTGTTGTAAACAAAAAGACTTTTGTGCATGTTGATGCAGGTGAGGGCCTTCGATGATTCCTCCAGTTCCTGCATCATGTAGGCTGAAGTCAGATCCAGATTTGTGAATGTCTTTCCTCCCGCCAGCGTTGCAAAGAGGTCGTCAGCCTTTGGTAGTGGGTATTGGTCCTGCAGGGAGAAACGATTGATAGTTACTTTGCAATTGCCACAGATTCTTACGGTGCCTTCTCCATTGAGGAGTGGGACAATAGTATTTTAAAAATTAGTATTAAAACACTTTACCTAAACGCACGCAGCATTCAAAACAAAGTAAATGAGTTGACGGCACAAATCATTACAAATGGGTATGATTTGGTGGCCATTACAGAAACATGGTTGCAGGGTGGCCAAGACTGGGAATTAAACATACAGGGGTATCTGACAATTCAGAAAGATAGACAAGAGAGGAAGGGAGGTGGGGTAGCTCTGTTAATGAAGGATGATATCAGGACAGTTGTAAGAGACGATATTGGCTCGAATGAACAAAATATTGAATCATTGTGGGTGGAGATTAGAGATAGTAAGGGGAAAAAGTCACTGGTGGGCGTAGCTTATAGGCCTCCAAATAATAACTTCACGGTGGGGCAGACAATAATCAGGAGAATAATGGAGGCACGTGAAAAAGGAACGGCAGTAATCATGGGGGATTTTGACCTGCATATCGATTGGTCAAATCAAATCGCATGGGGTAGCCTTGAGGAGGAATTCATAGAATGCAAATGGGATTGTTTCTTAGAACAGTATGTTACAGAACCTACAAGGGAGCAAGTTATCTTAGATCAGGTCCTGTGTAGTGGGACAGGAATAATAAACGATCTCCTAGTAAAATATCGTCTTGGAATGAGTGATCACAGTATGGTTGAATTTGTAATACAGATTGAGGGTGAGAAAGTAGTGTCCCAAACGAGCGTACTATACTTAAACAAAGGGGACTACAGTGGGATGAGGGCAGAATTGGCTAAAGTAGACTGGGAACACAGACTAAACGGTGGCACAATTGAGGAACAGTGGAGGACTTTTAAGGAGCTCTTTCATAGTGCTCAACAAAATTATATTTCAGTGAAAAAGAAGGGCGGTAAGAGAAGGCATAACCAGCCATGGATAACCAAGGAAATAAAGGAGAGTATCAAATTAAAAACCAATGCGTATAAGGTGGCCAAGGTTCGTGGGAAACTAGAAAATTGGGAAAATTTTAAACGACAGCAAAGAATGACTAAGAAAGCAATAAAGAAAGGAAAGATAGATTACGAAAGTAAACTTGCACAAAACATAAAAACAGATAGTAAAAGCTTTTACCGATATATAAAACGGAAAAGAGTGACTAAAGCAAATGTTGGTCCCTTAGAAGATGAGAAGGGAGATTTAATAATGGGAAATGTGGAAATGGCTGAGACCTTCAACAATTATTTTGCTTCGGTCTTCACAGTGGAAGACACAAAAACCATGCCAAAAATTGCTGGTCACGGGAATGTGGGAAGGGAGGACCTTGACACAATCACTATCACTCGGGGGGTAGTGCTGGACAGGCTAATGGGACTCAAGTAGACATGCATCCCAGGGTATTAACAGAGATGGCGGAAGTTATAGCAGATGCATTCGTTATAATCTACCAAAATTCTCTGGACTCTGGAGGGGTACCATCGGATTGGAAAGCAGCTAATGTAATGCCTCTGTTTAAAAAAGGGGGCAGACAAAAGACAGGTAACCATCGGCCGGTTAGTTTAACATCTATAGTGGGGAAAATGCTTGAAGCTATCATTAAGGAAGAAATAGCGGGACATCTAGATAGGAATAGTGCAATCAAGCAGACACAACATGGATTCATGAAGGGGAAATCATGTGTAACTAATTTACTGAAATTCTTTGAGGATACAACGAGCATGGTGGATAGAGGTGTCCCAATTGATGTGGTGTATTTGGATTTCCAAAAGGCTTTCGATAATGTGCCAGACAAAAGGTTACTGCAGAAGATAAAGGTATGCAGAGTCAGAGGAAATGTATTAGCATGGATAGAGAATTGGCTGGCTAACAGAAAGCAGAGAGTTGGGATAAATGGGTCCTTTTCGGGTTGTAAATTGGTTGTTAGTGGTGTGCCACAGGGATCGGTGCTGGGACCACAACTGTTTACAATATACATAGATGAACTGAAAGAGGGGACAGAGTGTAGTGTAACAAAATTTGCAGATAACACAAAGATTAGTGGGAAAGCGGGTTGTGTAGAGGACACACAGAGGCTGCAAAGAGATTTAGATAGGTTAAGCGAATGGACGAAGGTTTGGCAGATGGAATACAATGTCGGAAAATGTGAGGTCATCCACCTTGGAAAAAAAAACAGTAAAAGGGAATATTATTTGAATGGGGAGAAATTACAACATGCTGTGGTGCAGAGGGACCTGGGGGTCCTTGTGCATGAAACTCTTTTGGAGCTTTTTTTTTTTATTCGTTGCCAATCTTTCCAATTCTTTGTCAAATCACAAACGCCAGAGGTCACCTTGCACACATCAAGGATCACTCTGCGCCAATGCTCTTAGCCAAAAGGCCTAGAGCCACTGCACCGTTCCTGGAAATACTGCAATACCAGGTTCGTGCCATGGAGGTGGATGGGTCAGGCCCCCCATGAATCCCAAAAAGTTAGTTTGCAGGTGCAGCAGGTAATCAGGAAGGCGAATGGAATGTTGGCCTTCATTGCAAGAGGGATGGAGTACAAAAGCAGGGAGGTCCTGCTACAACTGTACAGGGTATTGGTGAGGCCGTACCTGGCGTACTGCGTGCAGTTTTGGTCACCTTACTTAAGGAAGGATATACTAGCTTCGGAGGGGGTACAGAGACGATTCACTTGGCTGATTCCGGAGAAGAGGGGGTTACCTTATGATGATAGATTGAGTAGACTGGGTCTTTACTCATTGGAGTTCAGAAGGATGAGGGGTGATCTTGTAGAAACATTTAAAATAATGAAAGGGATAGACAGGATCGAGGCAGAGAGGTTGTTTCCACTGGTCGGGGAGACTAGAACTAGGGGGCACAGCCTCAAAATACGGGGGAACCAATTTAAAACCGAGTTAAGAAGGAATTTCTTCTCCCAGAGGGTTGTGAATCTGTGGAATTCTCTGCCCAAGGAAGCAGTTGAGGCTAGCTCATTGAATATATTCAAATCACAGATAGATAGATTTTTAACCAATAAGGGAATTAAGGGTTATGGGGAGCGGGCGGGTAAGTGGAGCTGAGTCCACGGCCAGACCAGCCATGATCTTGTTGAATGGCAGAGCTGGCTCGAGGGGCTAGATGGCCTACTCCTGTTCCTAATTCTTATGTTCTTATAATAGGACTGGACCACTCGCTGAACTCGATCGGTGAAATGATGCACTCTCTTTGTAGCCGACCTCGCTCGATCTCAACCCTTTCTCTCACCATGTACGGTACTGCTCTCGCCTTGTGATGGATGGGTCACACCCCCAGAATTAGGTGGATCTGCACTTTTGTTCCTTGGAATTTCCCGATGCCTGGTTCAAACAGCGAAGGAAATTTGTTTAAGACCTGGGCACACGAAGTGTCATCAGCGGGCGATGGCGCTCGGAGGTCATCCCAGTTCCAGGGTATCTTTCCCAGCCAGCTCCTGCCGAGCAGCATGGGACCGTCGCCCGGTACCACCCAGAGTGGTAGCTTGTGCACCGCTCCATCGTAGGAGACCTTTACAGTAGCACTGCCGATTACAGGAATCAGTTCTTTAATGTAAGTTCTTAGTTTCGTGTGAACTGGAGTTAAGACTGGCCTTGAGGCCTTGTTGCACCACAACCTTTCGAAAATCTTTTTGCCGATGATGGACTGGCTCGGCCCGTGTCCAGCTCCATTGACACCGGGAGTCCATTTAGTTCAACATTCAGCATTATCGGGGGACAATTCGTGGTGAATGTGTGTACCCCATGTACCTCTGCCTCCTCTATCTGAGGCTCTGGTTCATCGTGATCCTCCATGAATCTGTCCTCCTCTGCAACATGGTGGTTTGCAGGTTTAACAGGCTTAGCAGCTCGCCTGCACACTCGGAGGTGTCCCATTGTTCCACAGCCCTTGCAAACGTACCCTTTGAATCGGCATGAATGGAAACGATGATCACCCCCGCAGCGACAACAAGGTGTTAATGGCCTTGCATTCATCACCCTTGATGGTGGAGTCTGTGTCATCTGCAAACCTGCAACTGCAGATATGTGTGACTTGCCCTGTACGTTACGATTCGAAAACAACATCACTTTGTTCACAGTACTTGTAGCAGCACTTGTGTGCTAAGGGATTTGCTTAGTATTGTCACTGGTGGCAATGAACTCAAGGTTGGGGTCTCTACAGTCAAAAGTTTGCGAAGTATGATTTCGTGGCCAATGCCAGGTACGAAAAAGTCTCTGAACATGTGCTCCAAATGTCCTTCAAATTCGCAATGTCCTGCAAGGCGTCTTAGCTCGGCGATATAACTCGCCACCTCCTGGCCTTCAGACCTTTTGTCGGTGTAGAACCGGTACCTCGCCATCAGAACGCTTTCCTTCAGGTTCAAATGCTCTCGGACCAGTGTGCACAAATCGTCGTACGATTTCTCCTGGGTTTCGCTGGAGTGAGCAGATTCTTCATGAGGCCACATGTTGGTGCCCCACAGACGGTGAGGAGGATCGCCCTTCGTTTGGCAGTGCTCTCTTCCCCATCTAGCTCGTTGGCCACGAAGTATTGGTCGAGGCGCTCCACAAAAGTTTCCCAATCATCTCCCTCCGAAAATTTCTCCAGGATGCCCACTGTTCTCTGCATCTTTGGGTTCGCTATCTGTATCTCATCGTCAGTTGTAGTGTATCGAGAAAGAGTCAGACTGAACACTGAGCTCAAAGTAAAGTGTGACCTTAGTTATTTATTGCAGATCTCCAGAGTGCCTGTGAAGCCTCCTTAAATACTTGTGCTCCTAAGGGATACTGGGATCCCTTGGGACTCCAGGGGATGAGCCCTCTAGTGGCTGCACAGAGTAAATATAAGTCCACATTTCGAACAGGGCTGAATAGGCCTCCTCCTGTTCCTCTGGTAACCGATTCGAGGGGCTGAATGGGCATCTTCCTGTTCCTATGTTACAGATTTGAAGGGCTGAATGCCCCTCCTCCTGTTCCTATGTAACAGGCTCGAGGAGCTGAATGGGCCTCCTCCTATTCGTATGGTGACAGGCTCGAGAGGCTGAATGGGCCTCCTCCTGTTCCTTTGTAATAGACTTGAGGGGCTGAATGGGCCTCCTCCTGTTCCTATGTAAAAGGCTCAAGGGGCTGACTGGGCCTCCTCATCTTCTTATGTAGCAGGCTCGAGTGAATGAATGGGCCTCCTCCTGTTAAACAGGCTCAAGGGGCTGAATAGGCCTTTTCCTGTTCCTGTGAAACTGGCTCGATGGGTGCAATGGTCTCCTCCTGTTCCTATGTAACAGTCTCGAGCGGCTGAATGGCGCTCCCCCTGTTCCTATGTAACGGGCTCCAGGGGTTGAATGTGCCTTATTCCTGTTCCGATGTAACAGGGTCGAGGGGCTGAATGGGCCTACTCCTCTTCCTATGGTAACAGGCTCGAGGGGCTGAATGGTCTCCTTCTGTACCTATGGTAACAGGCTCAAGGGGCTTAATTGGCCTCCTCCTGTTCCTATGGTAACAGGCTCAAGGGGCTGAATGGTCTCCTCCGGTTCCTGTGTAACATGCTCCAGGCACTGAATTGGGCCTCTTCCTGTACCTATGGTAACAGATTCAAAGTGCTGAATGGGCCTCCTCCTGTTCCTAAGTAATAGGCTCGAGAGGCTGAATGGGCCTCTTCCTGTTCCTGTGGTAACAGATTCGAAGGGCTGAATGTGCCTTCTCCTCTTCCTACGTAACAGGCTCAAGGGGCTGAATAGGCCTCCTCCAGTTCCTATGTAACGGGCTCGGGGGGCTGAATGGACCTTATCCTGTTCCTGTGCAATAGACCCGAGGGGATGAATGGGCCTCCTCCTGTTCCTACATAACAGGCTCAAGGGGATGACAGGGCCTCCTCCTGTTCCTACATAACAGTCTCAAGTGGCTGAATAGGCCTCCTCCAGTTTCTATGTAACGGGCTCGAGGGGCTGAATGGACCGTATCCTGTTCCTGTGCAATAGGCCCGAGGGGATGAATGGGCCTCCTCTCCTATTCCTATGTAACAGGCTCGAGGGGCTGAATGGGCCTACTCCAGTTCCTGTGTAACAGATTCGAGGGGCTGAATGAGCCTACTCCTGTTCCTATGTAACGGGCTCGAGGGACAGGATGGGCCTCCACCTGTTCCTATATAACAGATTCGAGGGGCTGAATGGGCCTCCTCCTGTTCCTACATAACAGGATCGAGGGACTGAATGGGCCTCCTCCAATTCCTGTTCAACAGGCTCAGAAGGTTCAATGGTCTCCTCCTGTTCCTACGTAACAGACTCCATGGACTGAATTGTCCTCCTCCTGTTCCTATGTAACAGGCTCAAGGGGCTGATTGGGCCTCCTCTTATTCCTAGATAGCAGGCTCGAAGGACTGAATGGGCCTCCTCTTGTTTCTATGTAACAGGCTCGAGTGGCTGACTGGGCCTCCTCCTGTTCCTATGTAACAGGCTCGAGGGGTTAACAGGGCCTCCTCCTGTTCTCCACCTGTTATCTGAATGGCAGCAGATTAGGAAAAGGGGAGGCACAAGGAGACCTGGTGCCGGCTCAAAGGGCCGAATGGTCTACTCCTGCACCTATTTTCTATGTTTCTATGTTCCCATGTAACAGACTCCAGGGATTGAACGGACATCCTCCTGTTCCTCCGTAACAGGCTCGAGGGGCTGAATGGGCCTCCTCCTGTTCCTATGCAACAGGCTCGAGTTGCTGACATGGTCTCCTCCTGTTCCTATGTAACAGGCTCGAGGGGCTGAATGGACCTCCTCCTGTTCCTATGTAACAGGCTCGAGGGGCTGAATGGGCCTCCTCCTGTTCCTATGTAACAGGCTCGAGGGGCTGAATGGGCCTCCTCCTGTTCCTATGTAACAGGCTCGAGGGGTTGACAGGGCCTCCTCCTGTTCCTATGTAACAGGCTCAAGGGGCTGACTGGGCCTCCTCCTGTTCCCATGTAACAGGCTCGAGGGGGTGACTGGGCCTCCTCCTGTTGCTGTGTAACAGGCTCGAGGGGCTGACTGGGCCTCCTCCTGTTCCTGTTCAACAGGCTTGAGGGGCTGAATAGGCCTCCTCATCTTCCTATGGTAACAGACTCAAGGGACTGAATGGGCCTCCTCCTATCCTATGTAACATGCTCGAGGGGCTGAATGGGCCTACTCCTGTTCCTATGGCAATTGATTAGAGGGGCTGTGTGGGCTCCTCCTGTTCCTATGTAACAGACTGGTGGGGCTGAATGTGCCTCCTCCTCTTCCTACGTAACAGACTTGAGGGGCTAAATGGGCCTCCTCCTGTTCCTACATAACAGGCTCCAGGGACTGAATGGACCTCCTCCTGTTCCTACATAACAGGCTCAAGGGACTGAATGGGCCTCCTCCTGTTCCTGTTCAACAGGCTCGAGGGGTTCAATGGTTTCCTCCTGTTCCTACATAATAGACTCCATGGACTGAATGGACCTCCTCCTGTTCCTACGTAACAGGTTCGAGGGGTTGACTGGGCCTCCTCCTGTTGCTAGGTAATAGGCTCGAGGGGCTGAATAAGCCTCCTCTTATTCCTATGGTAACAGGCACAATGGGCTGAATGGGTCTCCTCCTGTTCCTGTGTAACTGGCTACTGGGGTTGATGGGTCTCCTCCTCTTCCTGTGTAGCAAGCTCGAGGGACTGAATGGACCTCCTCCTGTTCCTATGTAACAGGATCAAGGGGCTGATTGGGCCTCCTCTTGTACCTATGTTAACAGGCTCTCGAGGTTGAATGGGCCTCCTCCTGTTCCTACATAACAGGCTTGAGGGACTGAATGGGCCTCCCCCTGTTCCTGTGTAACAGGCCCGAGGGGCTGACTGGGTCTCCTCCTGTTCCTGTGTAACAGGCTCGAGGGGCTGAATGGGTCTCCTCCTGTTCCTGTGTAACTGGCTACTGGGGTTGATGGGTCTCCTCCTCTTCCTGTGTAGCAAGCTCGAGGGACTGAATGGACCTCCTCCTGTTCCTATGTAACAGGATCAAGGGGCTGATTGGGCCTCCTCTTGTACCTATGTTAACAGGCTCTTGGGGTTGAATGGGCCTCCTCCTGTTTCTACGTAACAGGCTCGAGGGACTGAATGGGCCTTCTCCTGTTCCTGTTCAACAGGCTCGAGGGGTTCAATGGTCTGCTCCTGTTATCTGAATGGCAACAGATTAGGAAAAGCGGAGGTGCAACGAGACCTGGGTGTCATGGTACATCAGTCATTGAAAGTTGGCATGCAGGTACAGCAGGCGACGAAGAAGACAAATGGCATGTTGGACTTCATAGCTAGGACATTTGTACAGGAAGATTTTACTGCAGTTGCATAGGGCCTTGGTGAGGTCTCAGCTGTGTCCAGTTTTGGTCTCCTGATCTGAGGAAGGACGTTCTTGCTATTGAGGGAGTGTAGCGAAGGTTCACCAGACTGATTCCCGGGATGGTAGGACTGACATATGAGGAGAGACTGGATCAACTAGGCCTGTATTCACTGGAGTTTAGAAGAATAAGAAGGGATCTCATAGAAACATATAAAATTCTGATGGGATTGGACAGGTTAGATGCAGGAAGAATGTTCCCGATGTTGGGGAAGTCCAGAACCAGGGGTCGCAGACTAAGGATAAGGGGTAAGACATTTAAGACCGAGATGAGGAGAAACTTCTTCACTCAGAGAGTTGTTAACCTGTGGAATTCTTTACCGCAGAGAGTTGTTGATGCCACTTTGTTAGATATATTCAAGAGAGTGTTAGATATGGCCCTTATAACTAAAAGGATCAAGGGGTATGGAGAGAAAGCAGGAAAGGGGTACTGAGGTGAATGATCAGCCATGATCTTATTGAATGGTGGTGCAGGCTCAAAGGGCCGAATGGCCTACTCCTGCACCTATTTTCTATATTTCTATGTTCCTACATAACAGACTCCAGGGACTGAATGGACCTCCTCCTGTTCCTACGTAACAGGCTTGAGGGGCTGACTGGGCCTCCTCCTATTCCTAGGTAGCAGGCTCGAGAGGCTGTATGGGCCTCCTCCTGTTCCTATGGTAACAGGCTCAAGGGGCTGATGGTCTCTTCTGGTTCCTGTGTATCAGGCTCGAGGGCCTCACTGGGCCTCCTCCTGTTCCTATGTAATAGGTTCGAGGGGTTCAATGGTCTCCTCCTGTTCTTACGTAACAGGCTTGAGGGTCGAAATGGGCCTTCTCCAATTCATACATAATGGACTCCAGGGGCAAAATGGGTCTAACTCCTGTTCCTATATAACAGGCTTGAGGGGTTGACAGAGCCTCCTCCAATTCCTACGTAACAGGCTCGAGAGGCTGAATGGGCTTCCTCCTGTTCCTGTTCAACAGGCTCGAGGGGTTCCTACGTAACAGACTCCAGGGACTGAATGGACCTCCTCCTATTCCTACGTAACAGGATCGAGGGGCTGACTGGGCCTTCTCATATTCCTAGGTAGCAGGCTCGAGGAGCAGAATGGGCCTCCTCCTGTTCCTGTTCAACAGGCTCGAGGGATTCAATGGTCTCCTCCCGTTCTTACGTAACAGGCTCGAGGGGCTGAATAGGCCTCCTCCTGTTCTTATGTAATAGGCTCAAGGGGCTGAATGGTCTTGTCCGGTTCCTGTGTAACAGGCTCGAGGGACTGAATGGGCCATCTCCTTTTCCTATGTAACAGGCTCGGGGGGCTGACTGGACCTCCTCCTGAACCTATGTAACAGGCTCGAGGTGTTGACAGGGCCTCCTCCTGTTCCTACGTAACAGGATCGAGGAACTGAATGGGCCTCCTGTTTCTGTTCAACAGGCTCGAGGGGTTCAATGGTCTCCTCCTGTTCCTAACTAACAGACTCCACGGAGTGAATTGACCTCCTCCTGTTCCGACACAACAGGCTCGAGGGGCTGACTGGGCCTCCTCCTATTCCTAGGTAGCAGGCTCGAGGGGCTGAATGGGCTTCCTCCAGTTCCTTTGCAACAGGGTCGAGGGGTTGAATGGACCTCCTCCTTTTTCTGTGTAACAGGCTCAAGGGGATGAATGGGCCTCCTCCTGTTCCTGTGTAACAGGCTCGAGGGGCTTAATGGGCCTTCTCCAGTTCCTATGTAACAGGGTCGAGGGGTTGAATGGACCTCCTCCTTTTTCTGTGTAACAGGCTCGAGGGGATGAATGGGCCTCCTCCTGTTTCTGTGTAACAGGCTCGAGGGGCTTAATGGGCCTTCTCCAGTTCCTATGTAACAGGGTCGAGGGGCTGAATGGGCACTCTCCCGTTCCTGTTCTACAGGCTTGAGAGGTTCAATGGTCTCCTCCTGATCCTACATAACAGACTCCACGGACTGAATGGGCCTCCTCCTGTTTCTACGTAACAGGCTCGAGGGACTGACTGGGCCTTCTCCTGTTCCTGTTCAACAGGCTCGAGGGGTTCAATGGTCTGCTCCTGTTATCTGAATGGCAGCAGATTAGGAAAAGCGGAGGTGCAACGAGACCTGGGTGTCATGGTACATCAGTCATTGAAAGTTGGCATGCAGGTACAGCAGGCGACGAAGAAGACAAATGGCATGTTGGACTTCATAGCTAGGACATTTGTACAGGAAGATTTTACTGCAGTTGCATAGGGCCTTGGTGAGGTCTCAGCTGTGTCCAGTTTTGATCTCCTGATCTGAGGAAGGACGTTCTTGCTATTGAGGGAGTGTAGCGAAGGTTCACCAGACTGATTCCCGGGATGGTAGGACTAACATATGAGGAGAGACTGGATCAACTAGGCCTGTATTCACTGGAGTTTAGAAGAATAAGAAGGGATCTCATAGAAACATATAAAATTCTGATGGGATTGGACAGGTTAGATGCAGGAAGAATGTTCCCGATGTTGGGGAAGTCCAGAACCAGGGGTCGCAGACTAAGGATAAGGGGTAAGACATTTAAGACCGAGATGAGGAGAAACTTCTTCACTCAGAGAGTTGTTAACCTGTGGAATTCTTTACCGCAGAGAGTTGTTGATGCCACTTTGTTAGATATATTCAAGAGAGTGTTAGATATGGCCCTTATAACTAAAAGGATCAAGGGGTATGGAGAGAAAGCAGGAAAGGGGTACTGAGGTGAATGATCAGCCATGATCTTATTGAATGGTGGTGCAGGCTCAAAGGGCCGAATGGCCTACTCCTGCACCTATTTTCTATATTTCTATGTTCCTACATAACAGACTCCAGGGACTGAATGGACCTCCTCCTGTTCCTGCGTAACAGGCTTGAGGGGCTGACTGGGCCTCCTCCTATTCCTAGGTAGCAGGCTCGAGAGGCTGTATGGGCCTCCTCCTGTTCCTATGGTAACAGCTCAAGGGGCTGATGGTCTCTTCTGGTTCCTGTGTATCAGGCTCGAGGGCCTCACTGGGCCTCCTCCTGTTCCTATGTAATAGGTTCGAGGGGTTCAATGGTCTCCTCCTGTTCTTACGTAACAGGCTTGAGGGTCGAAATGGGCCTTCTCCAATTCATACATAATGGACTCCAGGGGCAGAATGGGTCTAACTCCTGTTCCTATGTAACAGGCTTGAGGGGTTGACAGAGCCTCTTCCAATTCCTACGTAACAGGTTCGAGAGGCTGAATGGGCTTCCTCCTGTTCCTGTTCAACAGGCTCGAGGGGTTCCTACGTAACAGACTCCAGGGACTGAATGGACCTCCTCCTATTCCTACGTAACAGGATCGAGGGGCTGACTGGGCCTTCTCATATTCCTAGGTAGCAGGCTCGAGGAGCAGAATGGGCCTCCTCCTGTTCCTGTTCAACAGGCTCGAGGGATTCAATGGTCTCCTCCCGTTCTTACGTAACAGGCTCGAGGGGCTGAATAGGCCTCCTCCTGTTCTTATGTAATAGGCTCAAGGGGCTGAATGGTCTTGTCCGGTTCCTGTGTAACAGGCTCGAGGGACTGAATGGGCCATCTCCTTTTCCTATGTAACAGGCTCGGGGGGCTGACTGGACCTCCTCCTGAACCTATGTAACAGGCTCGAGGTGTTGACAGGGCCTCCTCCTGTTCCTACGTAACAGGATCGAGGAACTGAATGGGCCTCCTGTTTCTGTTCAACAGGCTCGAGGGGTTCAATGGTCTCCTCCTGTTCCTAACTAACAGACTTCACGGAGTGAATTGACCTCCTCCTGTTCCGACACAACAGGCTCGAGGGGCTGACTGGGCCTCCTCCTATTCCTAGGTAGCAGGCTCGAGGGGCTGAATGGGCTTCCTCCAGTTCCTTTGCAACAGGGTCGAGGGGTTGAATGGACCTCCTCCTTTTTCTGTGTAACAGGCTCGAGGGGATGAATGGGCCTCCTCCTGTTCCTGTGTAACAGGCTCGAGGGGCTTAATGGGCCTTCTCCAGTTCCTATGTAACAGGGTCGAGGGGTTGAATGGACCTCCTCCTTTTTCTGTGTAACAGGCTCGAGGGGATGAATGGGCCTCCTCCTGTTCCTGTGTAACAGGCTCGAGGGGCTTAATGGGCCTTCTCCAGTTCCTATGTAACAGGGTCGAGGGGCTGAATGGTCACTCTCCCGTTCCTGTTCTACAGGCTTGAGAGGTTCAATGGTCTCCTCCTGATCCTACATAACAGACTCCACGGACTGAATGGACCTCCTCCTGTTCCTACGTAACAGGCTCAAGGGGTTGAATGGGTCTCCTGCTGTTCCTATGTAACGGCCTCCGGGAGTTGAATGGGCCTCCTTCTGTTCCTATGTAATAAGCTCGAGGGGCAGACTGGGCTTCCTCCTGTTTCTGTGTAACAGGCTCAAGGGTCTGAATGGGCCTACCGCTGATCCTACGTAACAGGCTTGAGAGACTGAATAGGCCTCCTCCTGTTCCTGTTCAATAGGCTGGAGAGGTTCAATGGTCTCCTCCTGTTCCTACATAATAGACGCCACGGACTGAATGGCCTCAGGAGGAGGCCTATTCAGTCTCTCAAATTTGTTACGTAGGATCAGCAATATGCCCATTCAGTCCCTCGAGCCTGTTACATAGGAAAAGCAGGAGGCCCATTCACTCCTCGAGCCTGTTGCACAGGAACAGGATAAGACCCATTCAGCTCCCGGAGGCCGTTACATTCCTCCTATTCCTCAGTAGCATACTCGAGGGGCTGAATGGACCTCCTCCAGTTCCTATGAAACAGGTTCGAGGGGCTGAATGGACGTTATCCTGTTCCTCTGCAACAGGCTCGCGGGGCTGAATGGGCCTCCTCCTGTTCCTATGTAACAGGCTCGAGGGGCTGAATAGGCCTCCTCCTGTTCCTATGTAACAGGCTCGAGGGACTGAATGGGCCTCCTCCTGTTCCTATGTAACAGGCTCGAGGGGCTGAATAGGCCTCCTCCTGTTCCTATGTAACAGGCTCGAGGGGCTGAATGGGCCTCCTCCTGTTCCTATGTAACAGGCTCGAGGGGCTGAATAGGCCTCCTCCTGTTCCTGTGTAACAGGCTTGAGGGGCTGAATGGGCCTCCTCCTGTTCCTGTGTAACAGGCTCGAGGGGCTGAATAGGCCTCCTCCGGTTCCTATGTAACAGATTCGAGGGGCCGAATGGGCCTCCTCTTGTTCCTATGTAACAGGCTCGCGGGACTGAATGGGCCTCCTCCTGTTCCTGTGTAACAGGCTCGAGGGGCTGAATGGCCCTCCTCCTGTTCCTATGTAACAGGCTCGAGGGGCTGAATAGGCCTCCTCCTGTTCCTGTGTAACAGGCTTGAGGGGCTGAATGGGCCTCCTCCTGTTCCTGTGTAACAGGCTCGAGGGGCTGAATAGGCCTCCTCCTGTTCCTATGTAACAGATTCGAGGGGCCGAATGGGCCTCCTCTTGTTCCTATGTAACAGGCTCGCGGGACTGAATGGGCCTCCTCCTGTTCCTGTGTAACAGGCTCGAGGGGCTGAATGGGCCTCCTCCTGTTCCTATGTAACAGGCTCGAGGGGCTGAATAGGCCTCCTCCTGTTCCTGTGTAACAGGCTTGAGGGGCTGAATGGGCCTCCTCCTGTTCCTGTGTAACAGGCTCGAGGGGCTGAATAGGCCTCCTCCTGTTCCTATGTAACAGGCTCGAGGGGCTGAATGGGCCTCCTCCTGTTCCTATGTAACAGGCTTGAGGGGCTGAATGGGCCTCCTCCTGTTCCTATGTAACAGGCTCGAGGGGCTGAATAGGCCTCCTCCTGTTCCTGTGTAACAGGCTTGAGGGGCTGAATAGGCCTCCTCCTGTTCCTGTGTAACAGGCTCGAGGGGCTGAATAGGCCTCCTCCTGTTCCTATGTAACAGATTCGAGGGGCCGAATGGGCCTCCTCTTGTTCCTATGTAACAGGCTCGCGGGACTGAATGGGCCTCCTCCTGTTCCTATGTAACAGGCTCGAGGGGCTGAATAGGCCTCCTCCTGTTCCTATGTAACAGGCTCGAGGGGCTGAATGGGCCTCCTCCTGTTTCCATGTAACAGGCTCGAGGGGCTGAATAGGCCTCCTCCTGTTCCTATGTAACAGATTCGAGGGGCCGAATGGGCATCCTCCTCTCCTATATAATGGCCTCCAGGGGCTGAATGGGCCTCCTCCTGTTCCTATGTAACAGACTCGAGGGGCTCAATGGTCTCCTCCTGTTCCTACGTAACAGGCTCGAGGGTTTCAATGGCCACCTCTGTAGTGTCCTTACACCTTACTATAGAATCACACGAGGCATGTACTGCAGACAAGGTCACTACATGACCTGCACCTTTATTCCCCGGACCAAGAAGTGATGACCCTGCGTGGGACCTCCCTTTAAATACCTGGATGACCAGTGAGGAGTTTCTCTCGCAAGTTCACCCCCTGTGGTCAAGGTGTGCATTTCACAGTTGTGTACAGTGTCCAGTGTTGTTACATAAGGTTACAGTTATGTGAAGATTACAAACATGACATCACCTCCCCCCAACATCTTTGGGTCAAAGATTGAGTCTTTCAGGCGGTTGACGCTCTCTCTCGAGGAGCGCCGCAATTGGAGCTCTGTTGTTTGAGCCTTGGCATGCGTCTCTGTCGCCTGAGGTGATTCCTGCCTGTCCGGGCTGGTCGCAGGGACTGTGCATGCTGGTGAATGTCCTTGTTGCTCGTTCACTGGCAGTGGTGTGGGTGACATCTCATGATCTCCCTCAGATTCCTCAGTGTCCATGCTGAACCTTTTCTTTACTTGGTCCAGATGTTTTCAGCATATCTGCCCATTGTTAAGTTTGACCACTGTGACCCTATTCCCCGCTTTGCTTATTACAGTGCCCTCAAGCCACTTGGGTCCCAAAGCGTGATTGAGAACGAATACTGGGTCATCGATTTCTATGCATCTCCCCACAGAGTTGCGATCATGGCAGTCGACTTGGGACTGGCGCTTGCCCTCAACAATGTCTGACAGGGCTGGATGAATGATGGACAGCCGCGTTTTAAGCGTGCGTTTCATGAGTAGTTCCGCGGGCGGGACACCCGTGAGCGAATGCGGGCAGGACCTATAGGCCAGCAGGAGGCGCGATAGATAGTACTGAAGGGAGGGTCCTTGAATCCGGAGCATGTCCTGTTTTATGATTTGAACCGCACATTCCGCCTGGCCATTGGAAGCCGGCTTGAATGGTGCTGTCCTGACGTGTTTAATACAATTACGTGACATAAACTCCTGGAATTCATAGCTAGTGAAACACGGGCCATTGTCGCTAACCAGGATGTCCGGCGAGCTGTGGGTTGCAAAGACAGTGCGCAGACTCTCCACAGTAGTGGATGTCGTGCACGAATTCAATGTGATGCACTCGATCCATTTCGAGTATGCATCGACAATGATCAGGAACATTTTTCCCATGAACGGGCCCGTGTAGTGTACGTGAATGCGTGACCATGGCTTGGTGGGCCAGGGCCACGGGCTGAGTGGGGCCACCCTGGGGGCATTGCCCAGCTGGGCATACGTCGTTCACCTGCGAACCCAGTGTTCCAGGTCTGAGTCAATGCCCGGCCACCATACATGTGACCGGGCAATGGCCTTCATTAGCACGATGCCTGGGTGCTCGCTGTGGAGTTCCCTGATGAATGCTTCCCTTCCTTTCTGGGGCATGACTACCCGGCTGCCCCATAGCAGGCAGTCGACTTGGATGGAGAGCTCATCCATCCGTCTGTGAAACGGTCTGACCTCCTCGGGGCACGCGCCGTGTGCGGGCGCCCAATCCCCAGTCAGGACGCATTTTTTTATCAGTGATAGGAGGGGATCTCTGTTGGTCCAGATTTTGATCTGGCGGGCTGTGATGGGAGAGCCTGCTGTGTCGAAAGTCTCAACAGCCATGACCATCTCAGCGCTTTGCTCCGACGCCCCCTCAGTGGTTGCCAGTGGGAGCCTGCTGAGCGCGTTAGCGCAATTTTCGGTGCCTGGCCGGTGCCGTATGGTGTAGTCATACACAGCCAGTGTGAGGGCCCACCGCTGTATGCGAGTTGACGCATTGGCATTGACAGCCTTGCTGTCGGACAACAGGGATGTTAACGGCTTGTGGTCCGTTTCCAAATCGAACCTTCTGCCGAAGAGGTACTGGTGCATCTTTTTCACCCCGTATACACATGCGAGTGCTTCCTTTTCAACCATCCCATATCCCCACTCTGTCTGGGAGAGCGACCTGGAGGCATAAGCCACAGGTTGAAGTCGGCCCTCATCATTACTCTGCTGTAACACACACCCAACCCCATAGGATGATGCATCACACGTTAAAACTAGTTTCTTACAGGGGTTATACAAGGTCAACAGCTTATTCGAACAAAGCAGGTTCCGCGCCGGATTGAAAGCCCGTTCTTGACAGTCCCCTCAAAACCATTCGCAACCCTTACGCAGGAGCGCATGTAGCGGCTCCAACAATGTGCTTAAGTTCAGCAGAAATTTCCCGAAGTAGTTCAAGAGTTCCAGGAATGACCGCAACTCCGATGTGTTGCCAGGCCTGGGCGCACGACGGATCGCCTCCGTTTTGGATTCGGTGGGCCGGATCCCGTCTGTGGCAACCCTCCTGCCCAAAAACTCGACCACTGGGGCCAAAAACGCACACTTGGACTTCTTCAGACGCAGGCCTACCTGGTCCAGTCGGCGTAGCACCTCCTCCAGGTTGTGGAGTTGGTCCTCCGTGTGACGACCCGTGATTAGGATGTCATCTTGGAATACGATTGTGCCATGAATGGATTTAAGCAAACTTTCCATGTTCCTCTGGAAGATAGCAGCTGCTGAACGAATGCCAAATGGACACCTGTTGTAAACAAACAGCTCCTTGTACATAGTGATGGTGGTCAGAAGCTTGGATTCTTCAGCCAGCTCCTGAGTCATGTAGGCTGAAGTGAGGTCCAACTTGGTGAACAGCTTGCCACCTGCCAGCGTGGCGAAAAGATCCTCCGCCCTCAGAAGCGGGTATTGGTCCTGTAGTGACACTCGGTTGATGGTGGCCTTGTAGTCGCCACAAATTCTGACCGAGTCATCTGCTTTAAGGACAGGGACAATGGGGCTTGACCAGTCACTGAATTCAACAGGCGATATTATGCCCTCTCTTAGCAGCCTGTCCAATTCACTCTCAATTTTCTCACGCATCACATATGGCATGGCCCTGGCTTTAATGACGTATACGTGCCCCCATTTCCAGTTCATCTCGGCTAGCCAGCTCCTCCCCAAGAGCGCGGGACCATTCCCCGGGACAATCCAGAATGGCAGTCGGTTCTCCGATCTGTTGTGTGTGACCACCAAGTTTGCACTGCCTAGCACTGGGATGAGCTCTCTGGTGTACGTCCATAACTGCGTGTCAATGCGTTCCAGTTTGGGCCTGTTAGCTTTGTGTGGCCATAGTTTTTCAAATTGTTGGGCACTCATAAGAGACTGGCTAGCTCCTGTGTCCAGCTCCATGCGTACCGGGATGCCATTTAATAGAACTTTCATCATCATAGGTGGCGTTTTGGTATATGAGCTGTGGATGTCTGCCACGTGAACCCTCTGGACTTCGGCGTCCATGGCTTTTCCCCAAGCATCAATCTGCCTTGCAGACCCCTCGTCTGGTTCCTCTGCCTCGTAAACTAGCCTCGCTATGGGCTTTCTGCACATCCTGGCCAAATGTCCACTGAAATTGCAGTTCCTACAGATAAATTGCTGAAACTTGCAGATTTTTGCAGTATGTCTGCCACCGTACCTCCAGCATGAGCTGAGGTTGTTGTGAACAAAGGGACTGTTACCAGGCATTCCTCTCTGATTGTCTCTTAGATTGCTCCTGAGCACTCTGTTAGTGGGTGTCAATGGTCCCATCCCGGGACGCATTGTCCCTTGTGATGGCATGAATTGCCGATCCCCCTGCCGTTATCTCTGTTGCTGGCCCACCCTAGAGTCTGTTGCCACCTGGGCGGTGTCGAATTGCCCTCGCCTGGTGTCAAATTGCCCTTGCCTGCCTGCGGGGATCTGTATCGCGTTTACAATGTTAACTCCCTGGTCCATCGCCACGTTTGAACCAGGGCTGCGCGCATAAATTATCTTGGTCCTCTTCCCCTGCCATGAAGGTCTGAGCTATCAAAGCTGCCCTTTCCAAAGTCAAGTCCTTAGTCTCAATGAGCTTCCTGAAAATCCCGGCATGACTAATGCCCTCAATGAAGAAATCCCTTAACATCTCCCCACTGCAGGCATCTGTGAACTTACACAAGCTGGCCAAATGCCGAAGGTCCGCAATGAAGTCTGATACGCTTTGTCCCTCCCGACGCCGGTGTATATAGAACTGGTGCCGGGCCATGTGTATACTGCTCGCCGGTTTGAGGTGCTCACTGATCAGTGTGCTGAGCTCCTCAAAGGACTTGTCTGCCGGCTTCTCAGGTGCGAGCAAGTCTTTCATCAGAGCATATGTCTTGGAACCACAGCTGGTCAGTAGATGCACCCTCCGCTTGGCAATCGTGTCCTCTCCCAGCCAGTCCTTCGTGACAAAACTCTGCTGGAGCCCCTCAACGAAATTGTCCCAGTCCTCACCTACACAGTACCGTTCCTCTGTGCTACCGGTGGCCATCCTCGTGGGTCGTTGATTCCCGTTTCTCGTCGCCAAATGCAGTGTCCTTACACCTTACTATAGAATCACATGAGGCATGTACTGCAGACAAGGTCACTACGTGACCTGCACCTTTATTCCCAGGACCAAGAAGTGATGACCCTGCGTGGGACCTCCCTTTAAATACGTGGATGACCAGGTGAGGAGTGTCTCCCACAAGTTCACCCCCTGTGGTCAAGGTGTGCATTTCACAGTTGTGTGCAGTGTCCAGTGTTGTTACATAAGATAGCAGTTATATGAAGGTTACAAACATGACAACCTCCTGTTCCTACGTAACAGGCTCCAGGGACTGAATGTACCTCCTCCCCTTCCTATGTAACAGGGTTGACTGGGCCTCCTCCTATTCCTAGGCAGCAGGATCGAGGGGTTGACTGGGCCACCTCCTGTTCCTGTTCAACAGGCTTGAGGGGCTGAATAGGCCTACACCTGTTGCTATGGTAACAGACTCAAGGGGCTAAATTGGCCTCCTCCTGTTCCTATGGTAACAGGCTCAAGGGGCTGATGGTCTCTTCTGGTTCCTGTGTATCAGGCTCGAGGGGCTGACTGGGCCTCCTCCTATTCCTAGGTAGCAGGCTCGAGGAGTTCAATGGTCTCCTCCTGTTCTTATGTAACAGGCTTGTGTGTGAAATGGGCCTCCTCCTGTTCCTATGTAACAGGCTCGAGAGGCTGAATGTACCTCCTCCCCTTCCTATGTAACAGGCTTGAGGGTCTAAATGGGCCTTCTCCTATTCATACATAACGGGCTCCAGGGCAGAATGGGTCTAACTCCTGTTCCTATGTAACAGGCTCGAGCGGTTGACAGAGCCTCCTCCTATTCCTATATAACAGGCTTGAGGGTCTGAATGGGCTTCCTCCTGTTTCTACGTAACAGGCTCAAAGGACTGAATGGGCCTCCTCCTGTTCCTGTTCAACAGGCTCGAGGGGTTCCTACGTAACAGACTCCAGGGACTGAATGGACCTCCTCCTATTCCTATGTAACAGGCTCGAGGGGCTGACTGGGCTTTCTTAAATTCCTCGGTAGCAGGCTCGAGGGGCAGAATGGGCCTCCTCCTGTTCCCGTTCAACATGCTCGAGGGGTTCAATGGTCTCCTCCTGTTCCTCTGTAACAGGCTCGAGGGACTGACTGGGCCTCCTCCTGTTCCTGTTCAACAGACTCGAGGGTTTCAATTGTCATCTCCTGTTCCTACGTAACAGACTCAAGGGACTGAATAGGTATCCTCCTGTTCCTGGTAACAGGCTCAAGGGGCTGATTGGGTCTCCTCCTGCTCCTATATAACTGGCTCAAGAGGATGATTGGGCTTCCTCCTGTTCATATGTAACAGGCTCCAGGGGCTGAATATGCCTTCTCCTGCTCCTGTGCAACAGGCTTGAGGCGCTGAATGGACCTATTCCTGTTCCTATGGTAACAGATTCACGGTGCTGAATGGGCCTCCTCCTGTCACTACGTAATGGGCTCGAGGGGCTGAATAGGCCTCCTCCTGTTCCTATGGTAAAAGATTCAAAGGGCTGAATGGGCCTCCTCCTGTTCCTACGTAACAGGCTCGAGGGGCTGAATGGGCTTAAATCCTGTTCCTATGTAACAGGCTCAAGAGGTAATGGGTCTCCTCCTGTTCCTATTTAACAGGCTCGAGGAGCTGAATGGGCCTCCTCCTGTTCCTATGTAACAGGCTCGAGGAGCTAATGGGTCTCATCCTCTTCCTATGTAACAGGCTCAAGGGTCTGAATAGGCCTCCTCCTGTTCCTATGGTGACAGGCTCGAGAGGCTGACTGGGCCTGCTCAACTTCCTATGTAGCAGGCACGAGGGATTGAATGGTCTCCTCCTTTCCTACGTAATAGACTCCAGGGACTGAATGGACCTCCTCCTGTTCTTACGTAACAGGCTCGAGGGCTGAATGGGCCTCCTCTTGCTCCTATGTAACATGTATTAGGGGCCGAATGGGCATTCTGCTATCTTTTGTAATGGCCTCCAGGGTCTGAATGGACCCCTCCTGTTCCTATGTACCATGCCCGAGGGGCTGACTGGGCCTCCTCCTTTTTCTGTGCAACAAGCTCGAGGAGCTCAATGGTCTCCTCCTGTTCCTACGTAACAGGCTCGAGGGGCTCAATGGTCTCCTCCTGTTCCTACGTAACAGGCTCGAGGGGCTCAATGGTCTCCTCCGTTTCCTATGTAACAGGCTCAAGGGGCTGAATGGACCTCCTCCTGTTCCTATGTAACAGGTTAGAGGGGCTGAATGGGTCTCCTCCTATCCTATGTAATGACCTCCAGGGGCTGAATGGGCCTAACTCCTGTTCCTTTGTAACAGGCTCGAGGGGCTGAATGTGCCTCCTCCTCTTCCTCTGTAACAGGCTTAAGTGTCTAAATGGGCCTTCTCCTGTTCTTATATAACGGGCTCCAGGGGCAGAATGGGTCTAACTCCTGTTCCGATGTAACAGGCTCGTAGGGCTGAATGGCCTCCTATTTGTAACAAGTTCGAGGGGCTTAATTGGCCTCCCCCTGTTCCTATGGTAACAGGCTCAAGGGGCTGAATGGGCCAACTATTGTTCCTGTTCAACAAACTCGAGGGGTTTGGTCTCCTTCTGTTCCTACATAACAGGCTCGAGCAGCTGAATTGGCTTCCTTCAGTTCCTATATAACAGGTTCGAGAAGCTGAATGGTCCTTATCCTGTTCCTGTGCAACAGGCTCGCAGGGCTGAATGGGCCTCCTCCTGTTCCTATGTAACAGGCTCGAGGGGCTGAATGAGCCTCCTCTTGTTCCTATGTAACAGGCTCGAGGGGCTGAATAGGCCTCCTCCTGTTCCTGTCTAACAGGCTCGAGGGGCTGAATGAGCCTCCTCTTGTTCCTATGTAACAGGCTCGAGGGGCTGAATGGGCCTCCTCCTGTTCCTGTGTAACAGGCTCGAGCGGCTGAATTGGCCTCGTGTTCCTGTACTGAGAGAGCACCGCATTGTCGGAGGGGCAGTACTGAGGGAGCCCCGCACTGTCGGAGGGGCAGTACTGAGGGAGCACCGCACTGTCGGAGGGGAAGTACTGAGGGAGCACCGCACTGTTGGAGGGGCAGTACTGAGGGAGCACCGCACTGTCGGAGGGGCAGTACTGAGGGAGCCCCGCACTGTCGGAGGGGCAGTACTGAGGGAGCACCGCACTGTCGGAGGGGCAGTAATGAAGGACCGACGCACTGTCGAAAAGGCAATACTGAGGGAATGCCGCACTGTCGGAGGTGCCACTTTTCATGATGAGATGTTAAACTGATGCCCCATCTACCCTCTCAGGTGGATGTAAAAGATCCCAGGACCACAGTGTGGAAAAAGCAGTGTGTCCTGGGACCAATAAATATCCCTCAACTAACATCACTTAAAAATCTCTGCAATGGGGATTTGAACCCACAACCCTTTGACAGCAAAAAAGAGTGAGTGATAAAGAGACACAGAGACAGAGTGAGAGAGAGAGAGAGAAAGAGAGAGAGAGAAAGAAAGATAGAGAGAGCGAAAAAGACAAAGAAAGACAGTTCGGGAGAGACAGAGAGAGACAGAGAGGAAGACAGAGTGAGAGAGAGGCAGAGAGAGACAAAGAGACAGTGAGACAAAGAGGCAGAGAGAGAGAGGCAGAGAGAGTGAGAGAGACAGAGAGAGTGAGAGAGACAGAGAGAGTGAGAGAGACAGAGACACAGAGTGAGAGAGACACAGAGTGAGAGAGACAGGGAGAGAGAGACACACACAGACAGAGAGAGGGAGACAGAGAGCAAGAGACAGAGCGAGAGCGCGAGAGCGAGCGAGAGAGAGAGAGAGAGAGACAGAGAGGGAGACAGAGAGTGAGAGAGACAGAAAGACAGAGAGAGCGAGAGAGACAGAGAGAGTGAGAGAGACAGAGACACAGAGTGAGAGAGACACAGAGTGAGAGAGACAGAGAGAGAGAGACACACACAGACAGAGAGAGGGAGACAGAGAGCAAGAGACAGAGCGAGAGCGCGAGAGCGAGCGAGAGAGAGAGAGAGAGAGACAGAGAGGGAGACAGAGAGTGAGAGAGACAGAAAGACAGAGAGAGCGAGAGAGACAGAGAGAGTGAGTGTTATGTATGCAGACAAAAGATATACTCTCTGTGTAGTCACTATATAGTTGCATAAGATGGAGACTTGTTTACCTGATGTACTATCAGTAAGGTTTACAGTGTGTATATACATGCTGGCACCACGAGAGGGTGCAACTGGTGAGACCGGGGTTTCCTGCCCTGGTGGCAGTGACTGTGTAAAAGGGGAGCCACCACGCGGTTGCCTCACTCTGGAGTTTGAAATAAAGGACCAAGATCACTACAGTTTGAGTACAACACATTGCCTCGTGAAGTCATTCATAAGTACATTACGGACATAATAACTGGCGACGAGAATACGGACGTTCATGCAATTGTGGCTACCTTTGGCACACTAAAAGACTTTGCAGAGGTTGATGATTGGGATGCCTTCACGGAAAGGCTTGAGCTATATTTCATGGGAAACAACCTGGCAGGGGATACGGACACATCGGCGGAGAAGCGCAAGGCTATACTGCTGACCAGTTGTGGGCCCGAGATCTACCGCCTCGTCAGGGACTTGCTGGCACCCACAAAGGACAAGGATAAGACATACGATGAGCTGACTGAACTAATTCACGATCAACTAAAACTAAAAGAGAGCATCCTCACGGCCAGGCACAGATTCTACACTCACCGCAGTTCTGAGGGCCAGGAGATTACAAAATATGCTGCCGACCTCAGGAGACTTGCGGCACTGTGTTATTTTGCCACGCACCTCAATGAAGTATTGCGAGACATCTTCATTATAGGAATTGGCCATGAGGGCTGTTAGGTATGAAGAAAGAGTCAGACTGAATACTGAGCTCAAAGTAAAGTGTCACCTTAGTCTTTTATTGCAGGTCTCCAGAGTGCCTCTCCAACCTGTGAGGCCTCCTTAAATAACTGTGATCCCAAGGGATTATGGGATCCCTTGGGACTCCAGGGGATGAGCCCTCTGGTGGCTGTACAATGTATATACAAGTTTACATATATAACAACACTCCACCCCCCCAAAGTCAACAGTGTAATCGAACAGGGGCCCTTCTTGTCCTGGTTGATCGTCTCGGGGCAAATGCTGGTATTGGTGAATTGTCTGTTGAGCCCTCGCTGGGCTGCTGTGGAGCTGGCCTTGCTGGGCTGCCTGGTGTGTTGGGCCCTGCTGGGCTGCTGTGGATGATGGGTTCTGCTTCGTGGCCAAGTGTCGGTTGCCACTGTGTGTATGTTGGGGGATCTAAGAAGATAGGGTCCAAAGTGGGTTGCTCAGGGTAGTCCGTGAATCTGAGTTTGATTTGGTCCAAGTGTTTCCGATGAATGACTCCATTTGACAGTTTGATCCGAAACACCCTGCTCCCCTCTTTGGCCACAACGGTGCCGGGAAGCCACTTGGGACCTTGTCCATAATTCAATACAAATACAGGATCATTGATTTCAAACTCGTGTGACACATTTGTGCTTTCATGATATTGACTTTGTTGAAGCTGCCTGCTCTCTACCTTTTCATGTAGATCGTGGTGAACTAACGAGAGCCTTGTCTTAAGTGCTCTTTTCATGAGCAGTTCAGCAGGTGGGATCCCAGTGAGTGAGTGGGGTCTCATGCGGTAGCTAAGCAGAACTCGGGATAGGCGAGTCTGCAGTGAGCCTTCCGTGACCCTTTTCAAGCCTTGCTTGATGGTTTGCACTGCTCTCTCTGCCTGACCATTGGATGCTGGTTTAAACAGGGCAGATGTAACATGTTTGAGCCCGTTGTGGGTCATGAATTCTTTGAACTCAGCACTGGTAAAACATGGCCAGTTGTCGCTCACAAGGACATCGGGCAGGCCGTGCGTGGCAAACATGGTCCGGAGGCTTACTGTGGTGGCAGCGGACATGCTTGCCGACATTATCTCACATTCAATCCATTTGAATTACGCATCTATAACCACAAGGAACATTTTTCCCAAGAGCGGGCTGCATAGTCGACATGGACCCTAGACGGCCAAGATCATAAACTTAGTGGCGCCTCCCTGGGTACATTGCTCAGCTGCGAGCATGTGATACATCTGTGCACACAGGACTCTAAGTCCGCATCGATACCGTGCCACCACACGTGGGATCTGGCTATCGCTTTCATCATTACGATGCCTGGGTGGGTACTGTGGAGGTCACTGATGACGGTGTCTCTGCCCTTCTTGGGAACCACTACCCAATTACCCCACAGAAGGCAGTCTGCCTGTATAGACATTTCATCTTTGCGCTGCTGGAACGGTTTTATCTCTTCCTGCATTTCCACTGGGACACTGGACTGAAGCGCGCACTTTTTAACAAGGGACAATAAGTGGTCCTGGCTCGTCCACGTTATAATCTGTCGGGCTGTGACGGGTGATTGCTCACTTTCGAACGCTTCCATAACCACTCACTCGCTCACCCACTCACCCACCCAATCATCCACCCACCCACCCACTCACCCACCCATTCACCCACTCACCCACTCACCCTCATACAAACTCACACTCACTAACTCACACACCCACTAACTCCCACCCACTCACCCACCCACTCACACTCACACACTCACCCTCATACAAACTCACACTCACCCACTCACCCACCCACTCACTCACCCACCCACCCACTCACCCACTCACCCACCCACTCACCCACTCACCCACTCACCCACCCACTCACCCACTCACCCACTCACCCTCATACAAACTCACACTCACTAACTCACACACCCACTAACTCCCACCCACTCACCCACCCACTCACACTCACACACTCACCCTCATACAAACTCACACTCACCCACTCACCCACCCACTCACTCACTCACCCACCCACTCATTCACTCACCCACTCACCCACCCAATCATCCACCCACCCACTCACCCACTCACCCACTCACTCACTCACTCACTCCCCACCCACTCACCCACTCACTCACTCACCCACCCACTCACCCACTCACCCACTCACTCACTCACCCACTCACTCACTCACCCACTCACCCACTCACCCACTCACCCACCCACTCACCCACTCACCCACCCACTCACCCACCCACTCACCCACTCACTCGCTCACCCACTCACCCACTCATTCACTCACTCACCCACTCACCCACTCACCCACTCACCCACCCACTCACCCACTCACACACCCACTCACCCACTCACCCACCCACTCACCCATTCACACACTCACCCACCCACTCACCCACTCACCCACCCACTCACCCACTCACCCACCCACTCACCCACTCACCCACCCACTCACCCACTCACCCACTCACACACTCACCCTCATACAAACTCACACTCACTAACTCACACACCCACTCACTCCCACCCACTCACCCACCCACTCACACACTCACACTCACTAACTCACACACCCACTCACTCCCACCCACTCACCCACTCACACTCACCCACTCACACACCCACCCACTCACATTCACCCACTCATTCACCCACTCCCCCTCACACAAACTCACACTCACCCACTCACTCCCACCCACTCACCCTCACACAAACTCACACTCACTCACTCACACACCCACTCACTCCAATGTTGGGGAAGTCCAGAACCAGTGGACACAGTCTAAGGATAAGGGATAAGTCATTTAGGACTGAGATGAGGAGAAACTTCTTCACTCAGAGAGTTGTTAACCTGTGGAATTCCCTGCCGCAGAGAGTTGTTGATGCCAGTTCATTGGATATATTCAAGAGGGAATTAGATATGGCCCTTACGGCTAAAGGGATCAAGGGGTATGGAGAGAAAGCAGGAATGGGGTACAAAGGAAATGATCAGCCATGATCTTATTGAATGATGGTGCATGCTCGAAGGGCCGAATGGCCTACTCGTGCACCTATTTTCTATGTTCCTATGTTTTCACTCACCCACTCACTCACCCGCTCACCCACTCACTCACACACTCACCCACTCACACACCCACTCACCCACTCACCCACTCACTCACTCACTCACACACTCACACACTCACACACCCACTCACCCACTCACACACTCACACATTCACTCATCCACCCACTCACCCACTCACACACCCACTCACGCACTCACCCACCCACTCACCCACCCACTCACCCACTCACCCACCCACCCACTCACTCACCCACTCACCCACCCACTCACCCACTCACCCACTCACCCACCCACCCACTCACCCACCCACTCACCCACTCACCCACCCACTCACCCACACACCCACTCACCCACACACTCACCCACTCACCGACCCACTCACCCACTCACCCACCCACTCACCCACCCACCCACTCACACACCCACCCACTCACCCACCCACTCACTCACTCACACACTCACCCACTCACCCACTCACGCACCCACTCACCCACACACCCACTCACTCACCCACTCACCCACTCACCCACTCACCCACCCACTCACCCACCCACCCACCCACTCACCCACCCACTCACCCACTCACACACTCACCCACCCACTCACCCACCCACCCACTCACCCACTCACTCACCCACTCACCCACTCACCCACCCACTCACCCACCCACTCACCCACTCACTCACTCACCCACCCACGCACTCACCCACTCACCCACCCACTCACTCACCCACTCACCCACACACCCACTCACCCACACACTCACCCACTCACCCACTCACCCACACACTCACCCACTCACCCACCCACTCACCCACCCACCCACACACCCGCCCACTCACCCACCCACTCACTCACTCACACACTCACCCACTCACCCACTCACGCACCCACTCACCCACACACCCACTCACTCACCCACTCACCCACTCACCCACTCACCCACTCACGCACCCACTCACCCACTCACCAACTCACCCACCCACTCACCCACCCATCCACCCACTCACCCACTCACTCACCCACTCACCCACCCACTCACCCACTCACCCACTCACCCACCCACTCACCCACTCACCCACTCACACACTCACCTACTCACCCACTCACCCACCCACACACTCACCCACTCACCCACTCACCCACTCACCCACCCACCCACTCACACACCCACCCACTCACCCACTCACTCACCCACTCACCCACACACCCACCCATTCACCCACTCACCCACCCACTCACCCACCCACTCACACACTCACTCACTCACCCACTCACCCACACACCCACTCACCCACACATCCACCCACTCACCCACTCACTCACCCACTCACTCACCCACTCACCCACCCACCCACTCACCCACTCACCCATCCACCCACTCACCCACCCACTCACCCACACACCCACCCACTCACCCACACACCCACTCACCCACCCACTCACTCACCCACTCACCCACCCACTCATACTCACCCACACAAACTCACACTCACTCACTCACACACCCACTCACCCACTCACTCCAATGTTGGGAAAGTCCAGAACCAGTGGACACAATCTAAGGATAAGGGATAAGTCATTAAGGACTGAGATGAGGAGAAACTTCTTCACTCAGAGAGTTGTTAACCTGTGGAATTCCCTACCGCAGAGAGTTGTTGATGCCAGTTCATTGGATATATTCAAGAGGGAATTAAATATGGCCCTTACGGCTAAAGGGATCAGAGGGTATGGAGAGAAAGCAGGAATGGGGTACTGAGGGAATGATCAGCCATGATCTTATTGAATGGTGGTGCAGGCTCGAAGGGCCGCATGGCCTACTCCTGCACCTATTTTCTATGTTCCTATGTTTTCACTCACCCACTCACTCATCCGCTCACCCACTCACACACTCACACACTCACCCTCATACAAACTCACACTCACTAACTCACACACCCACTCACTCACCCACCCACTCACCCAGTCACACACTCACCCTCATACAAACTCACACTCACTAACTCACACACCCACTCACTCCCACTCACTCACCCACCCACTCACACACTCACACTCACTAACTCACACACCCACTCACTCCCACCCACTCACCCACTCACACTCACCCACTCACCCACCCACCCACTCACACTCACCCACTCATTCACCCACTCCCCCTCACACAAACTCACACTCACCCACTCACTCCCACCCACTCACCCTCACACAAACTCACACTCACTCACTCACACACCCACTCACTCCAATGTTGGGGAAGTCCAGAACCAGTGGACACAGTCTAAGGATAAGGGATAAGTCATTTAGGACTGAGATGAGGAGAAACTTCTTCACTCAGAGAGTTGTTAACCTGTGGAATTCCCTGCCGCAGAGAGTTGTTGATGCCAGTTCATTGGATATATTCAAGAGGGAGTTAGATATGGCCCTTACGGCTAAAGGGATCAAGGGGTATGGAGAGAAAGCAGGAATGGGGTACAAAGGAAATGATCAGCCATGATCTTATTGAATGATGGTGCAGGCTCGAAGGGCCGAATGACCTACTCGCGCACCTATTTTCTATATTCCTATGTTTTCACTCACCCACTCACTCACCCGCTCACCCACTCACACACTCACACACTCACCTACCCACTCACCCACTCACACACTCATTCACTCACTCACTCACACACTCACACACTCACACACCCACTCACCTACTCACACACTCACTCACTCACCCACTCACACCTACTCACCCACTCACACACTCACACATTCACTCATCCACCCACTCACCCACTCACACACCCACTCACCCACTCACCCACTCACTCACTCACTCACACACTCACACACCCACTCACCCACTCACCCAATCACACACTCACACATTCACTCATCCACCCACTCACCCACTCACACACCCACTCACGCACTCACCCACCCACTCACCCACTCACTCACCCACTCACCCACTCACTCACCCACCCACTCACCCACTCACCCACCCACTCACCCACCCACTCACCCACCCACCCACTCACCCACTCACCCACTCACTCACCCACTCACCCACTCACCCACCCACTCACCCACCCGCTCACCCACTCACTCACTCACCCACCCACCCATCCACTCACCCACTCACCCACCCACCCACTCACCCACTCACGCACCCACTCACCCACACACTCACCCACTCACCCACTCACCCAACCACTCACCCACCCACTCACACACCCACCCACTCACCCACCCACTCACTCACTCACACACCCACCCACCCACTCACCCACTCACCCACTCACGCACCCACTCACCCACACACCCACTCACTCACCCACTCACCCACTCACCCACCCACTCACCCACTCACCCACTCACGCACCCACTCACCCACTCACCCACCCACTCACCCACCCATCCACCCACTCACCCACTCACTCACCCACTCACCCACCCACTCACCCACCCACCCACTCACCCACTCACCCACTCACCCACCCACTCACCCACTCACCCACTCACCCACCCACTCACCCACTCACCCACCCACTCACCTACTCACCCACCCACACACTCACGCACTCACCCACTCACCCACCCACTCACTCACCCACTCACCCACACACCCACCCATTCACCCACCCACTCACCCACTCACCCACCCACTCACCCACCCACTCACACACCCACTCACTCACCCACTCACTCACCCACACACCCACCCACTCACCCACTCACTCAGCCACTCACCCACTCACTCACCCACTCACCCACACACCCACTCACTCACCCACTCACCCACTCACTCATCCACTCACCCACTCAACCACCCACCCACTCACCCACCCACTCACCCACCCACTCACCCACACACCCACCCACTCACCCACACACCCACCCACTCACCCACACACCCACTCACCCACTCACCCACCCACCCACTCACCCACCCACTCACCCACACACCCACCCACTCACCCACACACCCACTCACCCACCCACTCACTCACCCACTCACCCACCCACTCATACTCACCCACTCACCCTCACACAAACTCACACTCACTCACTCACACACCCACTCACCCACTCACTCCAATGTTGGGAAAGTCCAGAACCAGTGGACACAGTCTAAGGATAAGGGATAAGTCATTAAGGACTGAGATGAGGAGAAACTTCTTCACTCAGAGAGTTGTTAACCTGTGGAATTCCCTACCGCAGAGAGTTGTTGATGCCAGTTCATTGGATATATTCAAGAGGGAATTAAATATGGCCCTTACGGCTAAAGGGATCAGAGGGTATGGAGAGAAAGCAGGAATGGGGTACTGAGGGAATGATCAGCCATGATCTTATTGAATGGTGGTGCAGGCTCGAAGGGCCGCATGGCCTACTCCTGCACCTATTTTCTATGTTCCTATGTTTTCACTCACCCACTCACTCATCCGCTCACCCACTCACACACTCACACACTCACCCTCATACAAACTCACACTCACTAACTCACACACCCACTCACTCACCCACCCACTCACCCAGTCACACACTCACCCTCATACAAACTCACACTCACTAACTCACACACCCACTCACTCCCACTCACTCACCCACCCACTCACACACTCACACTCACTAACTCACACACCCACTCACTCCCACCCACTCACCCACTCACACTCACCCACTCACCCACCCACCCACTCACACTCACCCACTCATTCACCCACTCCCCCTCACACAAACTCACACTCACCCACTCACTCCCACCCACTCACCCTCACACAAACTCACACTCACTCACTCACACACCCACTCACTCCAATGTTGGGGAAGTCCAGAACCAGTGGACACAGTCTAAGGATAAGGGATAAGTCATTTAGGACTGAGATGAGGAGAAACTTCTTCACTCAGAGAGTTGTTAACCTGTGGAATTCCCTGCCGCAGAGAGTTGTTGATGCCAGTTCATTGGATATATTCAAGAGGGAGTTAGATATGGCCCTTACGGCTAAAGGGATCAAGGGGTATGGAGAGAAAGCAGGAATGGGGTACAAAGGAAATGATCAGCCATGATCTTATTGAATGATGGTGCAGGCTCGAAGGGCCGAATGACCTACTCGCGCACCTATTTTCTATGTTCCTATGTTTTCACTCACCCACTCACTCACCCGCTCACCCACTCACACACTCACACACTCACCTACCCACTCACCCACTCACACACTCACTCACTCACTCACTCACACACTCACACACTCACACACCCACTCACCTACTCACACACTCACACACCCACTCACTCACCCACTCACACCTACTCACCCACTCACACACTCACACATTCACTCATCCACCCTCTCACCCACTCACACACCCACTCACCCACTCACCCACTCACTCACTCACTCACACACTCACACACCCACTCACCCAATCACACACTCACACATTCACTCATCCACCCACTCACCCACTCACACACCCACTCACGCACTCACCCACCCACTCACCCACTCACTCACCCACTCACCCACTCACTCACCCACCCACTCACCCACTCACCCACCCACTCACCCACCCACTCACCCACTCACCCACTCACTCACCCACTCACCCACTCACCCACCCACTCACCCACCCGCTCACCCACTCACTCACTCACCCACCCACCCATCCACTCACCCACTCACCCACCCACCCACTCACCCACTCACGCACCCACTCACCCACACACTCACCCACTCACCCACTCACCCAACCACTCACCCACCCACTCACACACCCACCCACTCACCCACCCACTCACTCACTCACACACCCACCCACCCACCCACTCACCCACTCACCCACTCACGCACCCACTCACCCACACACCCACTCACTCACCCACTCACCCACTCACCCACCCACTCACCCACTCACCCACTCACGCACCCACTCACCCACTCACCCACTCACCCACCCATTCACCCACCCATCCACCCACTCACCCACTCACTCACCCACTCACCCACCCACTCACCCACCCACCCACTCACCCACTCACCCACTCACCCACCCACTCACCCACTCACCCACTCACCCACCCACTCACCCACTCACCCACCCACTCACCTACTCACCCACCCACACACTCACCCACTCACCCACTCACCCACCCACCCACTCACACACCCACCCACTCACCCACTCACTCACCCACTCACCCACACACCCACCCATTCACCCACCCACTCACCCACTCACCCACCCACTCACCCACCCACTCAACCACCCACTCACTCACCCACTCACCCACCCACTCACCCACACACCCACCCACTCAGCCACACACCCACTCACCCACCCACTCACCCTCTCACTCACCCACTCACCCACCCACTGACCCACTCACCCACTCACCCACCCACTCATACTCACCCACTCACCCTCACACAAACTCACACTCACTCACTCACACACCCACTCACCCACTCACTCCAATGTTGGGAAAGTCCAGAACCAGTGGACACAGTCTAAGGATAAGGGATAAGTCATTAAGGACTGAGATGAGGAGAAACTTCTTCACTCAGAGAGTTGTTAACCTGTGGAATTCCCTACCGCAGAGTGTTGTTGATGCCAGTTCATTGGATATATTCAAGAGGGAATTAAATATGGCCCTTACGGCTAAAGGGATCAAGGGGTATGGAGAGAAAGCAGGAATGGGGTACTGAGGGAATGATCAGCCATGATCTTATTGAATGGTGGTGCAGGCTCGAAGGGCCGCATGGCCTACTCCTGCACCTATTTTCTATGTTCCTATGTTTTCACTCACCCACTCACTCATCCGCTCACCCACTCACACACTCACACACCCACCCACTCACCCACTCACACACTCACCCACCCACTCACCCACTCACCGACCCACTCACCCACCCATCCACCCACTCACCCACTCACTCACCCACTCACCCACTCACTCACCCACCCACCCACGCACCCACTCACCCACCCACTCACCCACCCACTCACTCACCCACCCACCCACCCACTCACCCACACACCCACCCACTCACCCACACACCCACCCACCCACACATCCACCCACTCACTCACCCACTCACCCACTCACTCACCCACTCACCCACACACCCACCCACTCACCCGCCCACTCACCTACTCACCCACTCATCCACCCACCCACTCACCCACTCACTCACCCACTCACCCACTCACCCACCCACTGACCCACTCACCCACCCACTCACCCACTCACTCACCTACTCACCCACTCACCCACCCACACACTCACCCACTCACCCACTCACCCACTCAGCCACCCACCCACTCACCCACTCACCCACTCACTCAACCACTCACCCACACACCCACTCATTCACCCACCCACTCACCCACTCGCCCACCCACTCACCCACCCTCTAACCCACCCAGTCACCCACACACCGACTCACTCACCCACTCACCCACACACCCACTCACCCACCCACTCACCCATTCACTCACCCACCACTCACTCACCCACTCACCCACTCACTCACCCACTCACTCACCCACTCACCCACACACCCACTCACTCACCCACTCACTCACTCACCCACCCACCCACTCACCCACTCACCCACTCACCCACCCACTCACCCACACACCCACCCACTCACCCACTCACCCACCCACTCACCCACTCACACACTCACACATTCACTCATCCACCCACTCACCCACTCACTCACTCACTCACACACTCACACACCCACTCACCCACTCACGCACTCACACACTCACACATTCACTCATCCACCCACTCACCCACTCACACACCCACCCACTCACGCACTCACCGACCCACTCACCCACTCACCCACCCACTCACCCACTCACCCACTCACCCACCCACTCACCCACCCACTCACCCACCCACTCACCCACTCACCCACCCACTCACCCACCCGCTCACCCACCCACCCACTCACCCACCCAGTCACCCACTCACTCACCCACTCACCCACTCACCCACCCACTCACCCACCCGCTCACCCACTCACTCACTCACCCACCCACCCATCCACTCACCCACTCACCCACCCACCCACTCACCCACTCACTCACCCACTCACCCACATACCCACTCACCCACACACTCACCCACTCACCTACTCACCCACCCACTCACCCACTCACCCACCCACTCACCCACCCACCCACTCACACACCCACCCACTCACCCACCCACTCACTCACTCACACACCCACCCACCCACCCACTCACCCACTCACCCACTCACGCACCCACTCACTCACACACCCACTCACCCACCCACTCACCCACCCACTCACCCACTCACCCACTCACGCACCCACTCACCCACTCACCCACTCACCCACCCACTCACCCACCCATCCACCCACTCACCCACTCACTCACCCACTCACCCACCCACTCACCCACCCACCCACTCACCCACTCACCCACTCACCCACCCACTCACCCACTCACCCACTCACTCACCCACTCACCCACCCACTCACCTACTCACCCACTCACCCACCCACACACTCACCCACTCACCCATTCACCCACTCACACACCCACCCACTCACCCACTCCCTCACCCACTCACCCACACACCCACCCATTCACCCACCCACTCACCCACTCACACACCCACTCACTCACCCACTCACCCACACACCCACTCACCCACACACCCACCCACTCACTCACCCACTCACCCACTCACTCACCCACGCACCCACATACCCACTCACTCACCCACTCACCCACTCACTCACCCACTCACCCACTCAACCACCCACCCACTCACCCACCCACCCACTCACCCACACACCCACTCACCCACCCACTCACCCACTCACTCACCCACTCACTCACCCACTCACCCACTCACCCACCCACTCATACTCACCCACTCACCCTCACACAAACTCACACTCACTCACTCACACACCCACTCACCCACTCACTGCAATGTTGGGAAAGTCCAGAACCAGTGGACACAGTCTAAGGATAAGGGATAAGTCATTTAGGACTGAGATGAGGAGAAACCTCTTCACTCAGAGAGTTGTTAACCTGTGGAATTCCCTACCGCAGAGTGTTGTTGATGCCAGTTCATTGGATATATTCAAGAGGGAATTAAATATGGCCCTTACGGAACGATTGATAGTTACTTTGTAATCGCCACAGATTCTGACGGTGCCGTCTCCCTTGAGGACTGGAACAATCGGACTGGCCCACTCTTTGAATTCGATTGGTGAAATGATGCCCTCTCTTTGCATCCGGTCTAGCTCGATCTCTACCCTTTCTCTCATCATGTACGGTACTGCTCTTGCCTCGTGATGAATGGGTCGCGCCCCTGCAATTAGGTGGATCTGCACTTTTTCTCTTTGGAATTTCCCGATGCCTGGTTCGAATAGTGAAGGGCACACGAAGTGTTGACAGCGGGCGATAGCGCTCAGACATCGTCCCAGTTCCAGCGTATCTTTCCCAGCCAGCTCCTGTCGAGCAGCGTGGGACCATTGCCCGGTACCACCCAGAGTGTTAGCTTGTGCACCGCTTCATCGTAAGAGACCTTTACGGTAGCACTGCCGATTACTGGAATCGGTTCTTTTGTGTAAGTTCTTAGTTTCATGCGAATTGGAGTTAAGACTGGCCTTGAGGTCTTGCTGCACCACAATTTTTCGAAAGTCTTTTTGCTCATGATGGACTGGCTCGCGCCCGTGTCCAGCTCCATTGACACCGGGAGTCCATTTAGTTTAACATTCAGCATTATCGGGGGACACTTTGTGGTAAATGTGTGCACCCCATGTACCTCTGCCTCCTCGGCTCTGGTTCATCGTGATCCACCGTGGATCTGTCCTCCTCTGCAAGGTGGTGGTTTGCGGGATTAACAGGATTTGCAGCTCGCCTGTACATACGTTGGAGGTGTCCCATTCTTCCACAGCCCTTGCAAACGTACCCTTTGAAGCGACAGGAATAGAAACGATGATCACCCCCGCAGCGCCAACAAGGTGTTAATGGCCTTGCATTCATCACTCTTGATTGTGGACTCTGAGACATCTGTGGACGTGTAGCTGCAGGCATGTGTGACCTGCCCTGTACGTTGTGATTTGAAAACAACATCACTTTGTTCACAGTACTTGTAGCAGCACTTGTGTGCTGAGAGATTTGCTTAGTATTGTCACTGGTGGCAATGAACACCTGGGCTATCGCTACGACCGTACTCAAGGTTGGGGTCTCTGCAGTCAAAAGTTTGCGAAGTATGGTTTTGTGGCCAATGCCAAGTACGAAAAAGTCTCTGAGCATGTGCTCCAAATGTCCTTCAAATTCGCAATGTCCTACAAGGTGTCTTAGCTCAGCAATTCTTGGCCTTCAGGCCTTTTGTAGATGTGGAACCAGTACCTCGCCATCAGAAACCTTTCCTTATGGTACAAATGCTCCCAGACCCGTGTGCACAAATCATAACATGATTTCTCCGAGTGTTTCGCTGGAGAAAGCAGATTCTTCATGAGGCCATACGTTGATGCCCTGCAGACAGTGAGGAGAATCGCCCTTCGATTGGCAACGTTATCTCCTCCATCCAGCTCGTTGGCTACGAAGTATTGGTCAAGTCGCTCCACAAAGGTTTCCCAATCATTTCCCTCTGAGAATTTCTCCAGGATGCCCACTGTTCCCTGCATCTTTGGGTTCGTTATCTGTATCTCGTCGCCAGTTGTTATGTATGAAGAAAGAGTCAGACTGAATACTGTGAGCTCAAATTAAAGTGTGACCTTAGTTTTCTATTGCAGGTCTCCAGAGTGCCTCTCCAAACTGCGAGGCCTCCTTAAATACCTGTGCTCCCTAGTGATTGTGGGACCCCTTGGGACTCCAGGGGATGAGCCCTCTGGTGGCTGTACAGAGTATATAGAAGTTTACATATATAACAAAGGCCTCCTTCACAAGCTATTATCTGCCGACACCACAGTCAACCTGCAGAAGGCCATCAGCATCAGTCAGGCATTCATGACCTCGACCTGCAGCACCAAGCAAATTATTCATCCTGTGGACTCAAACCCGGCAAGTACTGTACACGGAATGGTGCCTTTCACAGGCAAGACTGTAGAATGTTGCTCTGCCCAGGGTAGAGAATATAGACCTCAGGGTTCCAGAACTCAGAGTCTGCCGAGGGGTGCTAATCGAGTAGCCCCATGCTGGTGTTGCGGAGGAAACCATAGGGCTCACCAGTGTCGGTTTGCTGAGTACATATGCAAAGCCTGTAACATGAAGGGCCACCTCCAGCGTATGTGTAAAAGAAACACGATTCACCGTCTAACAGATGAGTCGGTAGATGACTTTGAATCCAGCGAGGAGTATGATGATTTGGCGAGAGAGGCAGCTCAGCCCCAAGAAGAAGTGTATGGAGTGTATACCTGCACCACAGATTGTCCTCCAGTGAAGATGGAAGTCGAGATAAATGGCATTCCAGTCTTCATGGAAGTGGACACAGGAGCTAGCCAGTCAGTGATAAGCCAGGATGCCTTTGCGATGCTATGGAACGAAAAACGACCTGAGCTGGTTCCAGTACAGGAAAAGTTGCGCACCTACGCCAAGGAGCTGATCCCAGTCCTTGGTAGTGCGGATGTAAGTGTAATCCATAATGGCGTGGTGCACAAGTTACCTCTGGATTGTTGCAGGTGATGGTCCAACGCTACTCGGAAGAAGGTAGATGGGGAAGATCCAGTGGAAATGGGAAGACCTCTTCACTTCAGCAATCAATGTCCCCCGTGCTCAAAGGCGGAGCAAAACCTCACCTTCGCTTGGGCCAGGCACCAGAGAACAGACCAGTGCAGCACCTGAGGCACAGACCTTCCAGCATGATTGCGTGGCAATGATCCGACCTAAAAGTACCTTCCTGACTCCAATGGCAGGACTCCTGGGGAAGAAGATCAAATTCACAGGCACTCTTCCAGCTTTTGTGGCAGAATCGTGGGAGAGAAGGATCAAGGCAGTTGACCTCGAGGACAGAGGCAAGATGGCGTCCCTGCTGCAGCGAGGTGCAGCATGGCGTGGCAGGGTTTTCTTAAAGGAGACCTGCAACCAACTGAACTTAAAGAGACATTGTATGCATGGCAATCAATGTAACGAAATGATTAAGAATGTAAAGAACAAAATGTTGCTGCGAGATGTCGGGAATAAAGTGTCCCCAAAAGTAGTAAGCGAGCGAATTCGGGAGGGCAAAGGGGCTGATTCTGATACCCTGCCCCAGGTGTGCGAACCGTGTTGCGGAACTGGAGCTCCGGGTGGATTCACTCTGGAGCATGCACGATGCTGAGAATGATGTGAATAGCACATTTAGTGAGTTGGTCTTACCGCAGGTAAAGGGTACACAGCCAGATAGGGAATGGAAGACCAACAGGAAGAGCAATGCAAGGAAGGTAGTGCAGGGGACCCCTGCAGTCATCCCCCTGCAAAACAGATACACCGCTTTGGGTATTGTTGAGGGGTATGACTCATCAGGGGAGGGCAGCAGCAGCCAAGTTCATGGCACCGTGGTTGGCTCTGCTGCACAGGAGGGCAGGAAAAATTGTGGGAGAGCAATAGTGATAGGGGATTCGATTGTAAGGGGAATAGATGGGCGTTTCTGCGACCGCAACCGAGACTTCAGGATGGTATGTTGCCTCCCTGGTGCAAGGGTCAAGGATGTCTCGGAGCAGGTGCAGGACATTCTGAAAAGTGAGCGTGAACAGCCAGTTGTCGTGGTGCATATAGGTACCAACGATATAGGTAAAAAACGGGATGAGGTCCGACAAAACGAATTTAGGGAGCTAGGAGTTAAATTAAAAAGTAGGACCTCAAAAGTAGTAATCTCAGAGTAGTCAGAGTAGGAATCGCAGGATAGCTCAGATGAATATGTGGCTTGAGCAGTGGTGCAGAGGGGAGGGATTCAAATTCCTGGGACATTGGAACCGGTTCTGGGGGAGGTGAGACCAGTACAAACTGGACGGTTTGCACCTGGGCAGGACCAGGACCAATGTCCGACGGGGAGTGTTTGCTCATGCTGTTTGGGAGGAGTTAAACTAATATGGCAGTGGGATGGGAACCTATGCAGGGAGACAGAGGTGAATAAAATAGGGACAGAAGCAAAAGATAGAAAGGAGAATAGTAAAAGAGGAGGGCAGAGAAACCTAAGGCAAAAAACAAAAAGAGCCACTTTACAGCAGAATTCTAAAGGGTCAAAGTGTGTTAAAAAGACAAGCCTTAAGGCTCTGTGCCTCAATGCAAGGAGTATTCGGAATAAGGTGGACGAATTAACTGCGCAGATAGCAGTTAACGGGTATGATGTGATTGGCATCACGGTACATGGCTCCAGGGTGACCAAGGCTGAGAACTCAACATCAAGGGGTATTCAGCATTTAGGAAGGATAGACAGAAATGAAAAAGAGGCGGGGTGGCGTTGCTGGTTAAAGAGGAAATTAATGCAATAGTAAGGAAGGACATTAGCTTGGATGATGTGGAATCGGTATGGGTGGAGCTATGGAATACCAAAGGGCAGAAAACGCTAGTGGGAGTTGTGTACAGGCCACCAAAAGGTAGTAGTGAGGTTGGGGACAGCATCAAACAAGAAATAAGGGATGTATGCAATAAAGGTACAGCAGTAATCATGGGTGACTTTAATCTACATATTGATTGGGCGAACCAAACTGGTAGCAATGCGGTGGAGGAGGATTTCCTGGAGTGTATTAGGGATGGATTTCTCGACCAATATGTCGAGGAACCAACCAGAGAGCTGGCCATCCTAGACTGGGTGATGTGTAATGAGAAGGGACTAATTAGCAATCTTATTGTGCGTGGCCCTTTGGGGAAGAGTGACCATAACATGGTAGAATTCTTTATTAAGATGGAGAGTGACAAAGTTAATTCAGATACTAGGGTCCTGAACCTAAGGAAAGGTAACTTTGATGGTATGAGGCGTGAATTGGCGAGATTAGACTGGCAAATGATTCTTAAAGGGTTGACGGTGGAGAGGCAATGGCAAACCTTGAAAGATCATGTGGACGAACTTCAACAATTGTACATCCCTGTCTGGAGTAAAAATAAAACGGGGAAGGTGACTCAACCGTGGCTAACAAGGGAAATTAAGGATAGTGTTAAATCCAAGGAAGAGGCATACAAATTAACTACACAAAGTAGCAAACCGGAGGACTGGGAGAAATTTAGAATACAGCAGAGGAGGACAAAGGGTTTAATTAAGAGGGGGAAAATAGAGTACGAGAGGAAGCTTGCCGGAAACATAAAAAATGACTGCAAAATCTTCTATAGATATTTGAAGAAAAAAAGATTAGTCAAGACAAACGTTGGTCCCTTGCAGTCGGATTCAGGTGAATTTATAATGGGGAACAAAGAAATGGCAGACCAACTGAACAAGTACTTTGGTTCTGTCTTCACAAAGGAAGACACAAATAACCTTCCCGATGTACTAGGGGTCCGAAGGTCGAGTGAGAAGGAGGAACTGAAGGATATCCTTATTAGGCGGGAAATTGTGTTCGGGAAATTAACGGGATTGAAGGCCAATAAATCCCCAGGGCCTGATAGTCTACATCCCAGTTTACTTAAGGAAGTGGCCCTAGAAATAGTGGATGCATTGGTGATAATTTTCCAACAATCTATCGACTCTGGATCAGTTCCCATGTACTGGAGGGTAGCTAATGTAACACTACTTTTTAAAAAAGGAGGGAGAGAGAAAACGGGTAATTATAGACCAGTTAGCCTGACATCAGTAGTGTGGAAAATGTAGGAATCAATCAATAAGGATGAAATAGCAGCACATTTGGAAAGCAGTGATAGGATTGGTCCAAGTCAGCATGGATTTATGAAGGGGAAATCATGCTTGACAAATCTTCTGGAATTTTTTGAGGATGTAACTAGTAGAGTGGACAGGGGAGAACCAGTGGATCTGATGTATTTGGACTTTCAAAAGGTGTTTGACAAGGTTCCACACAAGAGATTGGTGTGCAAAATCAAAGCACATGGTATTGGGGGTAATGTACTGACATGGACAGAGAACTGGTTGGCAGACAGGAAGCAGAGAGTCGGGATTAACGGGTCCTTTTCAGAATGGCAGGCGCTAGCAGGGGGTGCAGCACCGCCATCAGACACTCTGGAACCAGAGTCCTCGCACACCGTACTGCTACCTCAGTACTGACCATGACTGAACCATGAATGCAATCTATCCAATCCTGGTGCACGACCGTAAAACATAACGAATGTAAGTCACTGAACCAAGGTGTCACAATACAAACTAAAAAAAAATGTTTTTTTCTTCTTTTCTTTGTACTTGCAATGTGTCTGATCCTGTATGTTAATGTAACAGGCCAGCTGCATGATCTCGCTGTGGGAGAGGTGGAGGGGGCGGTCTCGGGGGAGGGAAATGGATGTATGTAGCCATGGACAAATACATGGATCATACCCAGAACCCACTGGAACCTCCACTGCATCATCAAACCATCCAAACTGGTAACCACTACCCAACGTTGTGGCAAAATGACTTGGGGGTTAACATGGAGAGAGCCAAGCCAAAGCACAGCCAAAGTGCAAGGGTTATTGGCACTTCCGTCTGGGGAGAGCTAAGCCAGAGCACATAATGCAAAGGTAATTGGCACAAAGGACTTGGGGGAGAGTGATGTTATATATGCGGACTATAGATATACTCTCTGTGTAGTCACTGCATAGTTGCATAAGATGGAGACTTGTTTACCGGATATACTGTCAATAAGGTTACACTGTGTATATACATGCTGGCACCACTAGAGGGTGCAACTGGTGGAGACCGGGGTTTCCTGCCCTGCTGGCGGGGGCTGTATAAAAGCGGAGCCACCATGCGGCTGCCTCACTCTGGAGTTTGAAATAAAGGAACAAGGTCACCACAGTTTGAGTATAACACATTGCCTCGTGGAGTCATTCATAAGTACATTATGGACATAATCGTGAGAGAGAGACAGAGACAGAGAGTGTGAGAGAGACAGAGAGAGTGGGAAAGACAGAGAAAGCAAGAGTCAGACAGAGAGCGAGAGACCGAACGAGGGTGAGAGAGAGACAGAGAGTGAGTGAGAGTGAGTGAGAGAGAGACAGAGAGTGCGAGAGACTGAGGGAGACAGAGCGCGAGACAGTGAGACAGAGGGAGAGTGAGAAGGAGACAGAGAGAGTGAGAGACTGAGAGAGAGAGGCAGAGAGTGTGAGAGAGAGAGAGTGAGAGAGAGGGAGACAAAGAGAGCGAGATAGTAAGAGAGAGAGAGAGAGAGACAGAGAGAGAGAGACAGACAGAGAGAGTGTGAGAGAGAGAGAGAGAGACAGAGAGAGAGAGACAGACAGAGAGAGTGTGAGAGAGTGAGAGGGAGACAGAGAGAGTGAGAAGGAGACAGAGTGAGTGAGAGAGAGAGAGGGAGACAGAGAGAGAGTGAGAGAGAGTGAATAGAGAGACACAATCGGAGACAGAGATAGAGGGAGACAGAGAGTGAGAGAGAGAGAGACAGAGAGAGAGCGAGAGAGACAGAGAGAGAGAGAGAGACAGAGAGAGAGCGAGAGAGACTGAGAGAGAGAGTGAGAGACAGAGTGAGAGAGGGAGACAGAGAGTGAGAGAGCGAGAGACAGAGAGAGAGGGAGAGAGACAGAGATAGAGTGAGAGAGTGAATAGAGAGAGAGACAATCGGAGACAGAGACAGAGGGAGACAGAGAGTGAGAGAGAGAGAGACAGATAGAGAGTGAGAGACAGAGAGAGAGAGAGACAGAGAGAGAGTGAGAGAGACAGAGAGAGAGAGGGAGACAGAGAGTGAGAGAGAGAGAGACAGAGAGAGGGGGAGAGACAGAGAGAGAGAGTGAGAGACAGAGTGAGAGCGAGAGACAGAGTGAGAGCGAGAGACACAGAGAGAGAGAGTGACAGAGAGAGAGGGAGAGAGAGAGAGAGAGTGAGAGCGAGAGAGAGCGAGAGACAAGACAGAGAGAGTGAGAGACAAAGAGAGAGCGAGAGAGACTGAGAGAGAGAGTGAGAGTGAGAGACAGAGTGAG